>NC_089803.1:30385975-30685975 GCF_029633855.1 Hoplias malabaricus
TGACCTATTGCTCTTTTAATTTTCCAGAGATATCAACAAGCTAGTTTTAATCAATAAAACTTTTCCACCAGCTTAGCACTCTTACCCTCCAGCAGGTCTCGTGCCAGACCAGGTTCCGCCCCTGTGGACCGAACAAAGTCTGACAGGACCGCATCCATGTCCAGAGTCATGTGATCATGTGGCTGCGCTGCCCAGCCCGCAGCACTGGCCTTTGTGGTAGCCAGAGCGTCACGCTCTCATCTAGAAGGAAAAGACAGAAAGACAAGGAGTGGGAGAAAAGTCAGTGATATAAGACAAACAGAACAAAAAGCATATTACAGGCGGTTCAAGCTTTTATCCTCTTGTCGAATGTCAGTCCATTCCCTCATACACTGGTGACTGTTTAATTACAGTCCCGAGTGTGTGATGTGTGTGCGAAGAATGCCTGTGGAGCGATATCAGAGCAGCTGACAGTAACTCCAAAGATGACTAACTGGAAAACAAAAGCTTGTTGATTACATAGTATAGATTGCTGCATTTCAGATCTATCATCGGACTACTAATAACCACCTGCTCTGTCCAGTTGATCTCTGATGAGAAGCAGATTGATAAGATAAATAAAGCTCACGTCTTTCTATGAGATGCACCACAGAAAGAGAGAGAGAGAGAGAGAGAGAGAGAGAGAGAGGTTAGTTTAGAGCTAGGCTAGGAAAATTTGGAAAAATTGTGTGTGTATTTCAATACAAATCTTGGTTTTGTCTTTTGTTAATATTTTTGTTTTGAATTAACATCTGAGCCAATGAAAGGCCATTGATGTTTAGTGAAAATGATTTAACCTTGGAGTGACAATATTTGATGGCCTCTCTTTAAAATAAAGAGGAATTTCTTCTGTTTATTTGCACACTTATACCACAGAACAAAATGTTTATATACACTACTAAGAATGAATAAGCAAGCAGTGCTACTTAAGAGGGAAATGAACGATACATGGATTTCACTGGAAGAGCTCTATTATATAATTTAGTTTCAATGGAAAAATGAAATTTTATAATGTAACATTTCTCTTGGACAAACAAACACACACACACACATACACAAAACCCAGTACACAGTGCGAGTGAGTCAGAAAGCTGGACAGTCCGCCGGATGATGTGATGTTCCAGTCTGCACCCACTGCAGTTGATGCCAATACTTTCTATCATCACCCCCTCCACCAACAATCCTCACTCTGTTTGTCCTCTCCTTCAGCAGCCGACTGGGCTTGGACACACTCTCTCAGGCCTTGTATTTGTCCCTGGTCAAATGCCATGCAGATGAGGTCAGCCTAGCCCACACTGAGCTTTCCTGGGCAGAGCGGCAACACCTACGGCTTTTACTACAATAACAGAGATCTTTGTGCATATGTGTGTGTGCCAGTGTGTGTGTGTGGCTGGCTGGTCGCTTCCGCATCACTTATGAAGCGTGACATAAGAATGAGAGGAATGTGAGGCACACTGCCCACAGTGAAGAAACACACACACACACACCAGAACCCCAGCAGCTTCTTTGTTCAATTGACAAATGTTCTTTTTTTGTCAATTTACTTTTCTCACTAGCAGCTTCTAGTTTGTGTTTGGGGCGTGTCATCTTGGGTAGTGACATCTCTGATACCGACTTTGTTGGACGGACACAGCTATAACATTTTTAAGATTCATGTTTTAAGATTAGAAGGATGGAGAAATCCAAGCAAAAGTGAAAGATTTCAAGTATAAATATAAAGAGCAGCGATATTAAATGCTGTTTGTATAATATTATTTGAGGCTATTCTTTTATTCTAATTGTATTTTGTTTTCAAAATGATTTAAAAAATGAAAGATGTTACATTTTATATTTCTCCTTTTGCTCTAAAAACAAACACACACACAAACATCCCTCATTACTGCACATAATCAGGTCAAACCAATTATCCTCTAAGAGGAGCCACAGGACATTAGCTATAATGTCTGAGCCACCTGCGGCCTGCTCCAGCCTCCACAGAATATGACGTTACAGATGTTCTCTGGTTAGGCCTCATGACATAATCAGAGAGATAATCCAGTCAGACTGATGGCAGATTGGACAGAAGAAGGGGAGCAAAGGATAAAATCTAGTTACAGTTCCATGTACTAACCATACTTGTTTTCCTTTAAGCACAAGCATAACTGAGTTTATCAAAGTTAGCAACCATTTTTAAGCAATGGGTGCAGCAATGCTTCAATATTTCCTTATAAGGGCAAGTGTTAAGTGTCTGTTATAGCCCTACTCTGACAGCTCTCACTTTCATAACCAAAGCTAATGAAATAACACTTCTGTTTATACATCAAAAACAAGAGTGCAAGATTCAAGACTGATGCTCCACAATATGCAGCCTCCCACATGGAAAGCGTGTGGTTATGTATGTATATGGGTGTGTGTGTGTTTGTGTGTGTGTGCTCGTGGGCGTGTGCATGCACATGTGTGTGCCTTGGCAGAGTAATAAAATATCTTTGCTCAAGATGAAGAAATTTTATTTCCCTTCATCCTATACATTATTAATCAGACAGCTCTGCACTTTAGCAGGAGTTTAGTTGACCCACTTACTGCAGACATTTGCATTGTATTGCATGTGCAGCATGGAGTAGGCCTCGCTATGAAGCAAAAGAGTTCAGGAAAGAACTGAAGCTTCTAAGCAAAGGGCCCTGGCCAATCCTGGCTCAAACCTCTGGGATAAACTCTGGGATTATTGTTGACATAAAACATTTCTGAGGTTGAACAGGATTCAGCCCAGCCCTCCTGCCATTTTACTTATTCAGCAACATCCATAACAGAGAAATTCAGCTCTTAATAGGTACAGCTACAAATCTTCCCCCCTAAAAGCCTCAGGTTTGTCATGACTTCATGTTCCTAAGTGAGGAGAGAATGGTTGTGTACACATAAATATGTCAGAAGTCATGACCTGAAAATCCCCTGGAATTGAACAATCTGAGCCAATTTTCCTCACTGAGATGTAGCTTGTATGACTCACGGAGTGCATTGTGCTTTACTGGAAGCTTACCATGCCCACCGTTTTGTACACTAATGCAGCAGCTTGGAAAATATGCAATCTTTTTTTATAAATGTGATGAAAGCACAATGTTAATGGCAAAAACACAATTGAACAATAATAAAGCCCCTTATGAGCTCAGCAGAACACGCAGGATGTAGAGTTATGCTTGAACTTTGCGACAGCTCTCTTAAGAGGACATAATTACCAACAGGGTGTATGTGTATCTTACTCCTGTTCACATTGTGGAATGTAACTTATTCACATTCCACTGATAAGAAGGATGTCACTAAACGTATCTCTTTATGTTGGTCGTATTTGTAATGTGCACAATATCCAAACATCATACCTGGCACCTCCTTTAAGGTGCACCAACAGTGGCCAATGATTTCAGTTATTCACACGGTTTGTCTAGTCTCCTTAAAAAATGAGATGAAATAGGGCACTCTGGAGCAGTTACACATGAGCTTAATGTCACTATGCTCAATGCCAAGCAAAGGTTAAAGGGTTATACATCACTCTCACACTGGACTGTAAATGCAGTGAAACTGTTTTTTTCTTACTATTGCTCTTGTAGCTTAATGCCATTAAATCCTAACATCTATAGCCTTCTCAGAGCAGTAGAAGCTCTTACTGCAGCAAAGGAAAGACCAAATGGAGCTATGAAAAAAGCTGGGTGTGGGTTAAGGAACATGCCTGAATCTCTTCCTCCTACACATTCCACACCCTATGTTTCCTTCTCTCTCCCTGTGAAGAAAACCTACACATCACACATCTCACTCCATCAGCTTCTATGGTACTATGACAGCTTTCTCCTGCTGAGTAAATGTGGGCCAGACTTGTGTGCCACAGCATAGCCACCCAGGGCTCCTCCCCAACTTTCTCAGAATTTATCTCCAGTATATCAAGATAAGTTTTGCGTGGGGTTTTGAGCACAAACTACCTGTTCATCCTCTACAGTTCAGAACAAATGTTAGATAAGCAGATGTCCAACAACCTTTGTCCTGATATGTACAGTGTTCAAGATACTGTCCAGTGTTTAGATACTTTTGGGTGCACTAAAATTTACAGTTGTACAGACAGGGTCTGTTTTAGGATCCTCACTGTTCTCTACTTTATTAAAAACACAGAAAACAAAACCCTTAAACACAGTGATTTTGTCCACTTTAATACAGATGAAACTCAGCTATATCTGTACGTTCAGCCAAAGTCAGTGACAGAGTAACATATAATAATAAGATTGTGTCAAAGATAAACATAAAATGACCAGGAACTTGTTCCTGCTAAAATCTGACAAAACATAAGTAATTCTTTTTGACAATAAGCCTGGCTCTAACATTTTATCTCTGACTTTTCTGGGTTTTCTATATGTATAAAAATGTTGCATTTTTCATTTGAGCTTAGTAGCTAAAGCCCTTGGTGTAATGCTGGTGTAATTTCATTGTCATTTTTTAACTGTATTGCTCTATATCTACTGCACCCATTAACATTTCACAATTTCCATTGCTCCAACTATGCATGTCCAAACACTAATCTGCACACTCATGCTACTAAGGGCTTTAAACAGTTACCAGTAGACTAAAAGTAATACAACAACCGATGGTCATTAAAGTTCATAACAAAGGGAATGTCTATGACCGTAATCAAAAATCTATTTAAAAACAAAAAGAAAAAAAAGATGTTTCCTTAATATTTGCTAGCTCTCCTGTCTGTTTGCTTGCTGGAAAATGGTCTAATCTGTTTATGAAACCCTAATTTAGCAAATGACTAAAATAGTGGCTACTGTATGTTATGGCTTCCTCTCTCTCTCTTTCTCCCTGCTCATGGCAGAGAGCCCTCCAAATTTTGAAAATCATGAAAATGATGAGGCTATTGCTTTATTCCTGCTCCATAGGTGGGTAATATTGACTTATTTTTGCTGTTTCAGATTATTTAGGTAGGAACCCACACTAAATTTGGGAGAGCACTAACTGCATGAATGTAAACATAGACTGAATTTCTACAAAACTAAACAATTCAAGTTAAAAAGTTTTTGTGGAAATTCAAACAGTGAATGACAACTTACAGACAAATTAAACTTCAGCCACGTACAAACATCGTCATTTTTCTCCTCAAACATGTGATTCAACCTTAAAAGAAATGGAGCTTCAAAACATAAACAAACCATAGAGAACAGCAGTTTCCCATGATTGTAGACGTTGCCCTTAAGGCACTGGTAGCAAACCAGTCATTCGTATGGTTGCTTCAGTTGTTGCATTGTAGTTACACCTGTGTCATTCAGTATCCACAGTGGGTTGCTGGCTAGTTAAGCAGGGACACATTAAGCTGCGGCAACACAGGGTTTGTGTCCATAAGTTATGACACACAAATTCACATCCCTGTCCAACAGTCATAAGTTATAACTATAGTATCTCTGCCCTGTACGAGCCATCATGATGGCAGCACTGACGGTTTCGGTTTCAAAATGGGAGGGCTTATACAAATGTTTCATGGATATTACAAAATACAACACTATACCCCTATGTTCTACCGAGTTGTTCTACCAAGTTGAAATGTGTTACCATTGTTTACTTTTATATGTACAGCCATCTAAATAAAATGGTAAGATATTTGGATAGGCTAATAGTAGTATTTCAGAAAATGCCCCCAACAGAAGTACAAGGAGATATGCATATATAAAGATAAGGTAATTACAGTGATAATAAATTGCTTTGTACTTTTTTTGATTGAGCATATATATAGCTAAAGGAAATAACAGTAAGCTAAAATTATATAATGCACCAGATGAAAAATTTTTACCATGAAAACATTTGAAACTGTGGGTATGAGGATTTGCAGAGCTGCTAGGTAGGACAGGTATCGATATGTAGCAGAAATTGTCAGAACACCTGTTTACAAAGCACTTGCAGACAGTGTGCAGCCTCAGGCATCTCACTGAGTACCACCATAGGAAACACTTAGCTGTACATTAATGAAGTAAATTAATCATTTCATTTTGTTATTGAAGGCAATGGGGACATATCAGGGGACAGTTATTTTAAGTAGCCTAAGGACAAAAAAATGAAAAATAAATAAATATACTGTCATTGTCATTGTGAACCTACAATTGGTCTATTTCTTTCTAGTGCAGTCTCTACTGTCTTCATCTCAGTGTTGATTTATTTATTGTGGTAAAGATGTTTTATTGTCTGTATATGGTTTGTATAATCATTTTTCTGTATTATTTCTTTGCCATCAACTCCCTCCATTGTTGGTGAGAAAAATAACAATAAAATTTACTTTAACTTAGACATAACATATGCCAAACGAAATACCCTATCATTTCTCTCAGTAGTGTCTACATGGTTCAGATTTTCAAGTTTACGATTACTCCTCAGGTCTTCCAGTTTGCACAGACTTCCTTATAAGGTTCACATTGACTCCAAAGTTTGGCTTATGACATGTAAAGCCTGTAATGGCCTAGCTCTGGCATATCATGCTGATCTCCTTTAAGCATTACAGACAGTCAAAACAACTTTGCTCAGCTGAGGCAGGCTTACTGCAAAGGTTTACTATCACTTACAGCTCTGTTAATGAAAGAAATATTTTTTCCTTTCATGAAAAAAATATAAATATGCTTACCTTCTGTATTCTCACTGGGAGTCCTTCAACAGCCATCTCACCACCATGGTTATGTACAAGGGCTCACACAAATAAACACACACACACACATACACACATACACACACACACACACACCTAGACACAGTCTTGTCCTTTAATTTAATCCATGTCTTCTACAAGGAGCAGAGATGAGAAAGACGTGGGGTCATTGGAAGACCTGGAGAGAGAGAGAGAGAGAGAGAGAGAGAGAGAGAGAGAGAGAGAGAGAGAGAGAGAGAGAGAGAGAGAGAGAGAGAGAGAGAGAGAGAGTGAGAGAGAGAGAGAGTTAGTTTTGACTAACCAAATGGATAAAGGACAAATTACACTTAAAATATGTTGCCACATCTATCACATAGATATAGAACATAACATTTATAACGTCAGTGTATCTATCTCGGTTATGCAACCGTGACCCAGTATCCCACTGACCTGCTGGAAACTGCACCATGCCCCTTGAGGATGCCAAGCTCCAGATGAAATGTGTCCATATAAAGACAGTAAAAGCATAAACCCCAGACTGAAGCCAGATTACTCTTCCAGTAACCCTGATGCTGGTACTCTGATCGGAGAAAAGGCTCTCAGCACATTGTTTACTGTGGCATTAGCGCTAAAGCTAAATATTACCTTTTCAGGGTCACTAATATCTCCAAACAGAGCAAGTGTTTCTGACACTGCACACTGACATGAGCCTGTATTTAGGCTTGAAAGAGAAGAGAGAGGGGAATGCAGGTTGATGGACACAGATGATAAATGCATTCATGTGAGGAGCTCTGCTAGCATGCACACTTTGTCGTCATATGCTAAGAGCTGATCCCTCTGATGACCTATTATTGTGTGCAGGCTCAAATAAGAAAATCTGCATTATGTAAGATGACCAGTGCTGGATTTCTGACATGGAAGAAAATTCCTAGTATTCACCCTTGTTCATTTTTATTTATTTATTTTACATTTATATCATTATTAATGTGGCATTACCAGGTATTTTTGTCTGCTGGCAAGCATTAAGTGAAGTATATTTACTACATCACTCTCTGCACTAACCACTACTGGCACACCACAGTGGGACCCAAGTGATTTGAAAATAGGTGAACTGAGCTCAAGGTGGGCATGTGGTTTGTGTAGGTTGGTGCATGAGCTATTTGCAGGACCCAGGTGGGCAGCCTATATTGAATAATCAAATCAAATCAAATCAAATCAAATTTATTTGTATAGTGCTTTTTACAACTGATATTGTCACAAAGCAGCTTCACAGAATAAATACGGGCATTACAGTGACTACAGTAATCCATTGGCCCTGTATTTAAGCCTTGCTTCTCCCAACACTTATCCAGGAGGGTATCCATAAGTGAGGCCAACATTTAAGCCATGGACAAAATTTACTGGTATCTAGTTGGGCTGACCTTTTGCACTTCACGTAGGTAGGCCTAATATAACGTCATTAATATTTTAGACATCAATATTTTCTCTGTTCTCTGTTTTTCTCTGGTCTCTGTGCTAAAATAGTTACATAGGTATTTTTAAAAACTGTGTTTTTATATTATTAATGTGATATATTATATATATTTGTACATTTTCATATTCCAATCGAATATTCTTAATAAGTTTTTGCTAAAAGTTCAATGCAAATGTAAAATTGCATTATTAGGCTATGATAGTAACATTATATCAGCGGCAGGAAATTGAACATCTTTTAATTCTATGAATTATCTATGAAACAAAATGCTATAAGCATATATGACACAATTTCACAGGAATATCTCATCTACTTAGATTAAACAAAGTTTAAAACTCCCAGCAATTCAATTCAATTTTGTATAATATAATGACCCTAAACACTAAAGCAACTAAAACCAGGTTCAAAATGGAGAATGTCTGACTCACCAAGTCAGTCTCTCAACCCAAACTCCACAGAGGATGATTTTTATTTACTTAATACAAGACTGAAGCCAAAAAGCACAAAAAGTCAGCAGGAGGTAAAAATGACTGTATTATAAACCTGGCAGAACATCACCAGGGAAAATACCCAGCATCTGCTGCAGTCTCTGGGTCACAGGCACACTTGGATTACAAAGGATTTGCCACATAACTTTATTCAAGATTCTGACAATTTCTCTGGTTAGTTTCGGATAGACTTTTTGATATATTTCAGGCTATATTTCAGGCTTTTGAGAAACTTATAATAATAATCATACCCAGCTGGCCACCAACGTCAAAAGACGTTGATATGTGGTTGAATGTTGGTCGTGACGTCGGATGACCAAAATTTTACGTCAGGGTAACGTCTAATACCGATGTTAAACTGACGTAAGAAACTGACGACATATGACACTGATATTTTGTTAGTTTTAAGTCATGATATTATGTAACCACAATCCAACGTCTAATAAACGTCATATCCTCATGTCAAATAGACGTAAAATACCAACATTTAGTTGTAAGGTTTGGTGACCAAATACCAACGTCTGATTAACGTCTGAATTTTAACGTCAGTTCAACCTGCCATTCTAACATCAATAGACGTTGATAATTTGTTGGTTTTAAGTAGTGATGTTATGTAACCAAAATCCAACATCTTCCAAACGTCACATCCTGATGTCAAATTGACGTAAATTACCAACATTAAGTTGTAAGGTATGGTGACCAAATCCCAACGTCTGATAAACGTCTGAATTTTAACGTCAGTTCAACCTGCCATTCTAACATCAATAGACGTTGATAATTTGTTGCTTTTAAGTAGTGATGTTATGTAACCAAAATCCAACATCTTCCAAACATCACATCCTGATGTCCAATTGACGTAAATTACCAACATTAAGCTGTAAGGTATGGTGACCAAATCCCAACGTCTGATAAACGTCTGAATTTTAACGTCAGTTCAACCTGCCATTCTAACATCAATAGACGTTGATAATTTGTTGGTTTTAAGTAGTGATGTTATGTAACCAAAATCCAACATCTTCCAAACATCACATCCTGATGTCAAATTGACGTAAATTACCAACATTAAGCTGTAAGGTATGGTGACCAAATCCCAACGTCTGATAAACGTCTGAATTTTAACGTCAGTTCAACCTGCCATTCTAACATCAATAGACGTTGAAAATTTGTTGGCTTTAATTTGTGATGTTATGTAACCAAAATCCAACATCTTCCAAACGTCACATCCTGATGTCAAATTGACGTAAATTACCAACATTAAGTTGTAAGGTATGGTGACCAAATCCCAACGTCTGATAAACGTCTGAATTTTAACGTCAGTTCAACCTGCTATTCTAACATCAATAGACGTTGAAAATTTGTTGGTTTTAAGTTGTGATGTTATGTAACCAAAATCCAACATTTTCCAAACGTCACATCCTGATGTCAAATTGATATAAAAAAATGCCAACTTTAAGTTATAATATAGGGTGACCAAATCCCAACGCCTGGTAAACATTAGACTAACATCAATAGACATTGATATTTTGTTGGTTTTAGGTCGTGGGGTTTAGTACTTCAAATTTAACGTCATCTTGATGTAAAATACCTACATTTATTTGTTAGGTATTGGTAATCAAAACCCAGTGTATGATAAACATCATAATCTAAATGTCAACTCAATGTGACATTCTAACAATATTGGATATACTTAGTTGGTTTAAGATGCAACATTCGTTCATTCATTTATTAAATGTAACTGCTTATCCACTTTAGGGTTGCAGTGGGTCCGGAGCCTACCTGGAATCAGTGGGGCACTTTTCCTTCACAGTGCGACACACACTCACACACTCATTCACACACTTATACCTATGGACAGTTTTGAGTAGCCAACTGAGCTACCAACATGTGTTTTTGGACCATGGGAGTAAATTGGAACACCCGGAGAAAACCCACATGAACATAGGGAAAACACACCCAACTAATCACAGACAGTCATGCGGAGCAGAGTTCGAACCTACAGCTGCAGCACCCTAGATTTGTGTGACAGCAACACTACCTGTTGCAGTCCCAAGTTGAATTTTATAAAAAATTCCAAACATCATTCTGATACTCTACCATACTGAAATTAATTAATTAATTCATTCATTGTCTGTAACTGCTAATCCAGTTCAGGGTCGCAGTGGGTCCTGAGCCTACTCAGAATCACTGGGAGCAAGGCAGGAACACACCCTGGAGGGGTCGCCAGTCCTTCGCAGGGTGACACACACTCATGCATTCACACCTATGGACACTTTTGAGTCACCAATCCACCTAACAACATGTGTTTTTGGACCTTGGAAGGAAACCTGAACACCTGGAGGAAACCCCCGTGGACACAGGAAAAACACACCAAACTACTCACAGTCACCTGCCGCTCCAGGACCCTAGAGCTGTGTGACAGCGACAGTACCTGCAGCACCATCGTGCTGCCCCAAGCTGCAATGTTAAGAAACCAAAATGCAGTGTGTTCAAAACATTATTCTGATGCCATATTGACATAACATAACAAAATTCAGTTGTGAGATACCATGACCAAAATGTAAAATTATAGAATAAGAAATCATCAAAATCATTTAAAATTAGTTTTAAGAGATCAAAAACTACTGAGATGTTCTTAAGTGGGCAATAATCTGAGCAGTCCAATGGTGGACCAGCAGTGGCCTACCATCAGTGGGTTACCAACATTTTCAAGCCATTTGACAGGTATATGCTTGCCGTCTTAAGAATACAAAACACACTATAAATAAATGCTGTAGCGAGTTTGCTACTGTATTGTAATGTATTTTTGAATACAGTATTTTAATGTGTATTGTAATGTATCTTGGGTAACAGACTGGAAGCAGCAATGAAGCTAGCTTTACAGTATT
This sequence comes from Hoplias malabaricus, assembly GCF_029633855.1. Lineage (NCBI taxonomy): Eukaryota > Metazoa > Chordata > Actinopteri > Characiformes > Erythrinidae > Hoplias > Hoplias malabaricus. The sequence goes on from NC_089803.1 coordinate 30,397,463, forward strand.
TCACTGTATTGTGAGCTGGGGAGGCTGAGGACTGCAAATGGCATCTAAAGGTGAGTAACTTATTTACACCATTTATTTATCACTTATTTTATTGTTTTGACAACGTAAATATAGCTTAGTTCCAAAATTACATTCGTAATTACATTAGTTCCAAAATACCCCCCCCCCCCTGGGCAATGGTACAATTTATTTTTGTAACGTCAGTTGTAGGCCTCACTACAAAACAAAACCAGGACAGGACAAGTGAATACTTTTCGTCCAAATAAAAAAAGAGAAAGAATTGTGTTTTTTCATTTCGTTACACCGCGACCCTGAAATGGACAAGCTTAAAAGATGATGATGATAATGATGATGATTTGCGTTAATATTGTTTTATTTTATTTAAATTATTTTGTTGAGGGTGGGGCGGTTAGCGAGAACGGGGCTAACGGTTCCCTGGGGGCGGGGTGACGAGAACAGAGACGGAGAGAAAGAGACAAAACGTATTCAGAGGCTGCAAGCGTCGTCGTACTTTAGGGATTTTGGAACAAAAGGAATGAGTAAATGTATGTTTTAATCATACAGCTCTAAACGTTTCCAACCACATTGTCTTGGTACTGCTTTTTAGCAAGATAGATGGTGCTAGTTATGATAGCCGCGAACATTTAACCAGATAACTCCTGTTGAATTTGCACACTTGTTTGCTCCCAAAAAATGTTAATGTTTTATCGTCGCAGATATCGTCAACTGGCGTTTCCCCCCCTCAAATTAGTCCGTTGGAGGGGATTGGAGCCGGAGACATCACCAGTTTTGTGACGGCTTACAAGCAGGAGGCTGAGGGAAAGGTAGGAGAGAAGAGGCGGGAAGAAAAGAAAGAGAGGGTTCTGCTCCATTGAAACAGGCTGCCGGTGAAAGTACGGGTCAGTCGTAGCATTATTTATTTATATTTAGCGTAGTAGAGAACGATAATTTAACTGTACAAACAAACAATTGTAAACTCAAAGTCCAGTTTTGGGCTTCTTGCGGGTACTATTCGAGTTTTAGTTAGCTAGCAGAGTAATGCTTTTTAAAGAAGAGAACGGAGGGAAATATAAACATAGAGATGGACAGGGATTCTGGTCATTGATATTGGTCAGTTTGGTAAAATTAGCTACGTTCATTATAACAGAGAATTGTAAACGTAGATGTTGTAGACATTGTAAACATGTAATGTTAGCTACAGACAAACTCCATTCCAGATTATTAGCTAATATATATTTGGAGTGTCAGGTGTGAATGAGGTGCAAGATGGGGGGAGTAAAATAGATTTTACTTTGTGCTGTATTGAGAATTATAGACTACTGTATTTTGCTGCAGAATTTTGAGCTCCATTCTACGGAGCCCCTAAAGGGACTGGGGAAAAAAAAAAGACTATTGATTTTGCGTTCCCTCGCAAATACATTGCGCTCCTTTGCAAATGTTTTATGATACACAATTGTCTTTGTGGCTCAGTCAACACATCAGGACACTGCAGTTTCCAGTGAAATCCAGCCACTTGAAACAGATATATATGTATTTATTTATCTCTACTAACACACAGTTTCGTTGCCAGTGCGACGTCTGTAAGGAATACATCTGTATACATCTGTAAGGAACTGCCTAACATCAGAAGTTGTCAGCAACAGGTTTATATATGTTATGTAGCATCCTGAAAGTTCTAGTCAGAACGCCGTATTTCCATAGTAACAGGTGTATGAGACGTAGGCTGCTTCATGAAAGAAAGAAAAAGTGTGGAAGGCTGTGTTTTTTTTATTGTTATTGACTGGGGTAGGGGTCAAGCTAAGAATGTTAATTAAAAACCTTAACAAGCAAAGACTCTTAAAAATCCAGTCATTCAATAACAAGATGGAGGGTGTAAGGCGCAACACACAGAGATCTCAGGGCACACTGCGGGCTAATTTTTACAGAGACGTGGCTCAGCGCGCTGACTCCAGACACGGCTGTGGAGCTAGAGCCGGTCGCTACACCATGCATTTCGTTTTATCTGGAAAATGTTTTTTTTTTTTTTTTTTTTTTTTTTTTAAATAAAGCTGCAGTAAAAACAGGATACCCTTTTCTGACTGACGTTTACACACACACACATTACTCCAGTACACTACCAATAGCTACACATTTATTTAGGTGTTCACTCTCCTTTCTCTCCCACTGATTGGAAACTGTGTTCATTGTCTGTATCTCTATACTGTTCACGTAACCTTTGTCCATGCGCTTGCACTTTAAATTCTCTCATCCTCTTTGCTAAGCTATTAACAACACAGCATCAAATGTTTCAGTTGGTGCTCCCCAATAACATATCCATGTTCTCTGTTGAGAAGAAATGCTATGTCTTTATATTTCAGTCCAAGATCAAAGTAAATTTCAACGAGCTGCTCCATAGTTCACCTGACACGCACAGCAAGCACATAATCAACAGCAAGCACAGTACTACGGAGCCCACAAAGTATTTGCGAGGTAACGCAATTGTGTTTGCGAAGGAACGCCAAAGTCTTTTTTTCCCCAGTCCCTTTAGGGGCTCCGTAACAAAGACAATTGTGTATCATAAACATTTGCAAAGGAGCGCAATGTATTTGCGAGGGAATGCAATAATGTTTGCAAGGGAACACAAAATCAATAGTCTTTTTTTTAATTTTTCCCCCAGTCCCTTTAGGGGCTCCATACCATTCCAAATCTGATTTGAGACTCCCATTTTTGTTATTTAGTTTATATAGAGTGTACATTTTAATTGTTTATCAGAGTTTAAGAGTATTGCATTTAAAGTGTCTAAATACTAAATGTTGGCTACCAGTTCTGTGATCACAAATGTAGTGTGTTGGTTTTTGTAATGCATATGAAATGACATCTTATTTCTCTGTACTAAATGTTTTAAATGTGGAGAGTCTCGTCGTGCCATGACTTTCAGGAAGTTGGCTGCATTTAAGGCTCACATTTACAGGTATCATTAAAACAGGAAAACTGAAACTAGACCTAGGCTATATCATATAGGTTTTAATTTGACATGTCATTGAAAACTGCAATGGTAAATGTTGAAGACTTAAAATTATTTATATTCTCATCATTTAGGCAAGTGCCACAGTTGCTGATTTTGAAACCTTTAACCTGCTTGTGAGTCCTCAGATGTTTATTCTGGGTATGTATATATAATTGCAAGATACTCCAGAATGACAAAAGTTTAACATTTGAATTAATTACAGTGGAATTTTTGACCAATGCAAGATATTTGCTGACAGTGGAAGGACAAGTGACCTATGTTTGCTCAAGCCTCCATTAATTTCTGGAAAGGCAGCCCTATTCACCTTGTACTAAAATTTCAATTTCCAATATCGACAGGAAATTTCTTTCTTTCTCTCTCTCTACTTGTTTACTTCCTTCTCTAAATTAAACTAGCCTCTATTTAATGTTATCTTACCTGTAATTAAAAGTATTATTATATATAAAAACCTTGAAATATGATAACTTTACTGATGCAGAAACCCCATGTATGAAAATGGATTAAAAAATTCTAAAATTATCTGAAGGTAATTGCTTTTTAATATTTTGACCCGTTTCTGTTGGATAATTCTTTATGAAATTATTATGAAGGACAGTTACTGTTTACTGTCATTCATTCATCTGTTGCAACCATTTAATTCTAATTAGGGTCATTGTGGGAATTATTTGATGCAGTTGAAATTTGTGCTTTTGATATGTGAAATTAAAGGTCAAATACAGGATTTTCTGATTACTATGATACATTGAAATATTGCATAGCATATCAGTATACATGACTTTTAGATCAGGTATCAAATTGAAATTGCAGTACTTTTGAAAAAAATGGTTTTGTTGAGTTCGTATTAATATCTATCCTCAGTCTTCACTACAAAAAGTGTGAGCAAGCGACAACTAGGGCTGGGCGATATGACCAAAAATTCATATCTCGATATGCCTAAAAGAAATGGAGATATATGATACGAAATGACATTATGAAAGCCATAACAAAATACAATGTCAAAGTATTAGTGTTTATTTTTAGCACCAAATAGGACATGCTGCATTATCTAACTGTAATTATTAATGTAATTCACCCTTTACCTCACTCATTTGCTCTGATTACTTGCAGAAAAATAAAAATAAACATAGCACAAAAAGTAAGAAAATTTTTGTCTGGTTGATTATTTCTTTGTTGTAACAGTGCTTCTTGCCAATAAACCTTATACCATTACTGTTAATTTCTCTTTTAAACATGCTTTTGTGAGATGAGCAGTAGAGCCGAGTATGTGGATTGCACCAGTGAAAAATTTGTCAAATACTCACTGCCAGTGCCAAACAGCTTATTTTGTGTGATGGTGTGATGTGGCATCTCCTTCACTTGAAAAATGAGGTTTATCGTCATTGCAAGCAATCTCAATGCAGAAAAAGATATTGAGATGAAATTCTACAACCAGTGGCAATCCCATATCTCCACAGTCTGGGACCAAACTCTAACCTCCAAAATGACAACACATGCCCCCACAGAGCGGTGTTTATCAGAGACTACCTCCAGAATTTGGTAGTGGAGAGGATGGAATGGCCTGCTAGCTCCTGACCTCAACCCCAATGAACACTTGTGGGATCAGCTTGGGAGTGCTGTTCATGCCACAGTGACCAACACAACCACATGTGTGACCAGCAGTGTGTAACCAGGATGGTGACCATCATGAAGAGAAAGTCCTGGGCTGTTTTGGCTGTTTATGGTTCTTCCACACGCTACTGAAGCTCCTATTTGTTAAAAGAATACATTGTTAAATTGCCAATATGTCTTGTTTCTTCAAACTTCAGTCAGCCAGTCACAACTCACCAAACGACATCGGCAGAGAGGATTGGGCTAATGTTTCATTGGCACAACCCACATACTCATTTCTACTGCTCATCCCACAAATGCATGTTCCTTATAAATGTGGCACCATTTCAAAGGGAAATTAACATGATTCCAACAGTATAAGATTTATTGCCAAGAAACATTGTTACAACAAAGATATAATCTACCAAACAAAAATATCCTTATTTTTGTGCTATGTTTAGTTTTAAAAATTGTCTTGCCCATGATGTCATCTGATCTTCCCCTTACTGTATCCTCTTGTGTACAAAATTTTTATTGCAACTTTTTTGTACCTTTATTTCCACATGCTATGTTACTAACTGTGGAATTTTTATTTTTATAGACGCCTCATTGGTACAAATCCCCAGGGGTGGTCAACGTAGAGAGCAACCAAGAAGTCCTGGACCATGCATCCGTGTGTATCCTTGCTTTAAAGAAACTGATGGACTTTGAATTAAATTTTATTTACAAACCGGATTCCAAAAAAGTTGGGACACTAAACAAATTGTGAATAAAATCTGAATGCAATGATGTGGAGATGGCAAATGTCAATATTTTATTTTTAATAGAACATAGATGACAGATCAAAAGTTTAATCTGAGTAAATGTAACATTTTAAAAAAATATATGTTCATTCAAAATTTCACAGTGTCAACAAATCCCAACAAAGTTGGGACAAGTAGCAATAAGTGGCAAAAAGGAGGAAATTGAGCATATAACAAACAGCTGGAAGACCAATTAACAATAATTAGGTCAATTGACAACCTGATTGGGTATAAAAAGAGCTTCTCAGGGTGTCAGTGTCTCTCTGAAGCCAAGATGGTAAGAGGATCACCAATTCCACCATTGTTGCGCAGAAAGATGTTTGTTGTGCAGCGATACCAGAATGGTGTTACCCAACGTATCCTCTGTCCCCAGACATCTTTTGAGTGTTGTAAGAAGAAGGGGGGATGCCACACAGTGGTAAAAAATGGCCTTGTCCCAACTTTTTTGGGATTTGTTGATGCCATGAAATTTTGAAACAACATATTTTTCCCTTAAAATGATACATTATCTCAGTTTAAACTTTTGATCTGTGATTTGTGTTATATTCTGAATAAAATATTAGATGTTGGCACCTCCAAATCATTGCATTCAGTTTTTATTCACAATTTGTTTAGTGTCCCAACTTTTTTGGAATCCGGTTTGTATTTAAAGGGTCATGTTCAACACAAAACTGACTCTAAGTCAGTAACATGTTGGGTTCACTGATGATATTTGAAATACAAAGTTTTAGCAATCCAGATTACATATTTTTTATTACATTTTTCATGATGTTTTACGGTCACTATTTGTGTTGTCTGGTAAGATCAAAAGTCGTGATATAACGTAATGTTTTACTATAAAGATTTGGGCACCTTTCTTGTAATTCATCAAGGCAATAATGTAATTGGATATTGTGAAGTATTTTTGGTTAGGAAAAAAAAGCAAATATCATAAGGGGCAAAAATATTAAGTTCAAGTAAAAAAATAAATGATTTGAACATGTTATGTAGTACTTGAAATTTGTCCACATTTTGCATATATTCAGTTTTAATAAAGCGTGTTACTGATTTTAATTCTGAATGTAGATTTGGACTTCTTTTGTGTATGTTATGGTTATAGTATTTTTAAAGTATTCATGCTTGGCAGACTTGATTTTTTTTTATTTAATAGTAACACTATAATCTTAATACAAAAATATTACATGCTGGTATTGTTCAGTATATATAAAGAATTGAATGTAATTTAGAAACTGTTTGTAATTAGTGTTCCTCTGTAAAAAGGTATTGTTTCTGAAAAAAGGCAGTAAATGGCTGGCAATTCTGCTGAAAATATTACTGTACATTTAAATATTTAGAGTAAAACATTGTATTATGCAATTACAGTAGTATTCTGTAAATTTTAAATACAATCTTGTTCCTGTACAAATGCAGTAATTGGCTGGAAACTCTGTTGCCAGGTATTTACTGTAAATCCCAATATTTACAGTTAAGTTTTATTCATTTACAGTAGTATTTTGTAAAGTTGAAATACATTAATGTTTCTGTAAAAATACAGTAATTGTCTGGGAGCTCAGCTGACAGTTATTTACTGTAAATCAGTTTTTACAGTAAAGTATTGTATTATTTAATTACAGTAGTATGCTGTAAATGTGAAATACGGTAGTGTTGAGGCTCTATGTCACACCAGTGTTGGGTTTAGACGTCGACCCGATTTTCATTAAAACTAAAACAACATTGGAGCTTGACGTCACCCAAATGTTAATTTTTGAGTAATATCTGACTTTGATTACTAACTATAATTCAATGTCTAAACTACATTGAGTCTTGATGTCACACCAATGTTGGGATTTGACGTCAACCCGAATTTTCATTTCCAACTAAAAATCAACATCTACACAACGTTGGAGTTTGACGTCATCCTGACGTAAATTTTTGAGTAATATCTGACTTTGATTACTAACCATATTTCAACGTCTAACCAACGGTGAGTCTTGACGTCACATCAATGTTGGGTTTAGACGTCAACCCGAATTTTCATTTCCAACTAAAAATCAACATCTACACAACATTGGAGTTTGACGTCATCCTGACGTTAATTTTTGAGTAATATCTGACTTTGATTACTAACCATATTTCAACGTCTAACCAACGTTGAGTCTTGACGTCACATTAATGTTGAGTTTAGACGTCAACCCGATTTTCATTTCCAACTAAAAATCAACATCTACACAACGTTGGAGTTTGACGTCATCCTGACGTTAATTTTTGAGTAATATCTGACTTTGATTACTAACCATATTTCAACGTCTAACCAACGTTGAGTCTTGACGTCACATTAATGTTGAGTTTAGACGTCAACCCGATTTTCATTTCCAACTAAAAATCAACATCTACACAACGTTGGAGTTTGACGTCATCCTGACGTAAATTTTTGAGTAATATCTGACTTTGATTACTAACCATATTTCAACGTCTAACCAACGTTGAGTCTTGACGTCACATCAATGTTGGGCTTAGACGTCAACCCGATTTTCATTTCCAACTAAAAATCAACATCTACACAACGTTGGAGTTTGACGTCATCCTGACGTAAATTTTTTAGTAATACCTGACTTTGATTACTAACCATATTTCAACGTCTAACCAACGTTGAGTCTTGACGTCACATAAATGTTGGGTTTAGACGTCAACCCGATTTTCATTTCCAACTAAAAATCAACATCTACACAACGTTGGAGTTTGACGTCATCCTGACGTTAATTTTTGAGTAATATCTGACTTTGATTACTAACCATATTTCAACGTCTAACCAACGTTGAGTCTTGACGTCACATTAATGTTGAGTTTAGACGTCAACCCGATTTTCATTTCCAACTAAAAATCAACATCTACACAACGTTGGAGTTTGACGTCATCCTGACGTAAATTTTTGAGTAATATCTGACTTTGATTACTAACCATATTTCAACGTCTAACCAACGTTGAGTCTTGACGTCACATCAATGTTGGGCTTAGACGTCAACCCGATTTTCATTTCCAACTAAAAATCAACATCTACACAACGTTGGAGTTTGACGTCATCCTGACGTAAATTTTTTAGTAATACCTGACTTTGATTACTAACCATATTTCAACGTCTAACCAACGTTGAGTCTTGACGTCACATAAATGTTGGGTTTAGACGTCAACCCGATTTTCATTTCCAACTAAAAATCAACATCTACACAACGTTGGAGTTTGACGTCATCCTGACGTTAATTTTTGAGTAATATCTGACTTTGATTACTAACCATATTTCAACGTCTAACCTACGTTGAGTCTTGATGTCACATCAATGTTGGGTTTAGACGTCAACCCGATTTTCATTTCCAACTAAAAATCAACATCTACACAACGTTGGAGTTTGACGTCATCCTGACGTTAATTTTTGAGTAATATCTGACTTTGATTACTAACCATATTTCAACGTCTAACCAACGTTGAGTCTTGACGTCACATTAATGTTGAGTTTAGACGTCAACCCGAATTTCATTTCCAACTAAAAATCAACATCTACACAACGTTGGAGTTTGACGTCATCCTGGCGTTAATTTTTGAGTAATATCTGACTTTGATTACTAACCATATTTCAACGTCTAACCAACGTTGAGTCTTGACGTCACATCAATGTTGGGTTTAGACGTCAACCCGATTTTCATTTCCAACTAAAAATCAACGTCTGTCCAACGTTGAAAATTGTTGTCAAGGCAACATCGGGCTATGACGTCAACCCGATTTCATTTCCAACAAAAATTCAACGTCTGTCCAACGTTGAAGCTTGTTGTCAAGGCAACGTTGGGTTTAGACGTCAACCCGATTTTCATTTCCAACTAAAACTCAACGTCTGTCCAACGTTAGAGACCAACGCCTTTCTGACGTCAAATTGACGTCCTGTGCCTGCTGGGTACACAAGACAAGATGTAAAATATCTTATCCTAATCCACTACAGCTTCACATAGGGTCCACCACACTCTGTTCCTACCTGCAGCCACAAAACTCCTGTTGAATCCTACACCACAACACTATGGTTGCTGTGGCCGTTTATGATCCATTCAGCAACCAGCTATTCTTAACAACTACGGTTACTCATTGAGCCTATCACATGAGTACCCAACCCACCCACTACATCACTAGCTCTTCACAGGGGTCATCAGGTAGGCACCTCCCCTTGTCAGTGTTTCACTGAATTAAGCCCACAACACCTCCAGAAAGCTCAACAGTGAAGTCTGCCGTTACAGACCCACCCCCCTCCAAGCCAGATTTACAGTCCTACCCTACTCTTAAGCATCAACAACCGTAAATCCGCACTGGCCTCCCTGGTGACTAAGGCTGTACCTAACCCCACTGGCACCGTTAATGCATGCTCAGTGCCTCCAGTTCCATGTGAACTTTACATGCTACATCACCAACAATCACAGTAGTGTCTCTACAGTGCTTTTCCCTGAGTAATCTGTGCTCTCCTTATCCACAACCTAGACTAGACCTTTCAGCTGTTTCTGATAACTCCTTCACATCTGCCCTTAGTTTCCGGCCCCTGATGCCAAACTGAACAAGCAGGGATGTGGCTGAGTTGGCTATAAACCCCCTAACTACTATCTCCACCAGTCTTACATGTGCCTGCTACCCACGTTCCCTCACCCCAACTGCCAAGTCCGTGTACTTCAGCTTCTTCTTTTTGAATGCTTCATCTACCTCATCCTCGAATGGAACTGTTTACTTTCAGAGTAGGGCACCATGTCTGGCCTCAGTGTGTTTAACACAATGCACTCTGGGACCTGCAGCTTTTTTCCTACGTCCATGAGCAATTTCCAGTCTTGTGCCTCACCCCATCTATCAATATTTTTAGCCTACGCACATTCTTGAAAATATTGCCCATCACCTAACTATTTTATTACTACAGTGACTCGTCAATGCATTAACCTCTAGCCATTTGCTGTCCAACAAACATGTTAAAACTCTTAACATCTTATTAGGTCTCCATGTATACCGACCCTCTGTCAATCTAACCTTACAAGCTGATAGAAAATGCTTCAGCGTGCCAATCCCAGTACATAATCCGTAACTAGGGTCTTATAAGTCAATAAGTAGAGACAACACTGGAGAGATGGGAAGAAGACAGGACTAATGCATAGAGTCTGGGTACATGTGTCCTAACTAGTCATATTCATGTGAAGAGCTGACAAAAATATCCCACACTGTCATGCATAATTCACCACTAAACTACAGAGAGCGCTCAAATGCATATCATGCATTTTAGTCTTTGGCCTACAAGTCCATCACAGGCCTCATTTCATTCAAATTCATTTCAAAAGTCATTTAAGGAGGTTGGTAATAATTAAATATATAAAAGTTTTTGGAGCAACGTCTGATCCTCACATGCAGTAAAATGATTTTCTTTTCTTGTCTCATTATGATCCTTATATTCAGATTTACATCAGGTGCCCTTCCTAACAGAACCCTCTCAATCATGTGCATGAGTATCCCCAGAGGCAGTAACATTCCATTTAGCATTGCCTATCAATCTATCACGAAGAGACCACAGCACCTGGTGGAAACCCATGCAGTAATTGGAAGAACACACCAAATTCCTCACACAACTTGATTACAGGACCCTGGAGATGAGTGGCAGTGACACTAACTGCCACACCACCAAGCCAACCTTGCGTAAAATGATCTAGTGCACTAAAATGCATCATGCTTAATTTTGTAGTATGAAGTGTCATTTTAGACAATAAAGACTAGATAAATTTGATGATTTGCTGCTTTTCATATTTTATTATTATTCATCAGGAGTGAAGGACTATGGGTAAGTGATACTAGCAATTGAAGTATTAATGTCTGTCTCTGTGTTAACATCCTCTACCATCTACTGCTATTAGTGTACCAGGATTTGGCGAACTCCATATTAAATACCAGATATCCTGTTGGATTTTTTCCAGGGTATTCAACACTGTTTTTATGTGCATTCAGTAATGCTCAGTGCAATAAAACAGGCTGATATATTTTCTGATGATCTTGGGGACATACCACAATGCATAATGATTTTCACTTAAACAAAAATGTGATCTCTTCCATTCACTCTCATTGCTAACTGTTACGTAAGGAGATGATTCACCTCTGGAGCCATTAATAGCCTGGGTGTTAACAGTCATAGTTAAAATAGTGAAAGTGATTTTAATGTTCCGAAAACATGGAAGCGTTTAGAAAGATCACAAAAAAGAATATTTCAATCTGAAAGAAAATGAATTTCTCATCCATTGACCAGTATGCTGTTAGGATTTCATAATGGTATTCTCTTAAGTTTACTAACTTGTACAATAGTGCCTGAAAAACTGTAAGTAGGCCTCTGTTCAACTGGCATAGGCACCCCAGGATAGCCTGAGGATTCTGGAGAGATATGGAATGCAAATGTGTTTCAGACCTAGGCACATTATAATCAGGGTATATAAAGAGTATGCCAGGTTGGATTCAGTTGATTCGAAGTTCAAAGTGTTGTTTCATGTCTGTATTATTGATGCAAAGAAGGTGCAATCAGGCAGAGTAAGTGTAGAAGTGTTGTCTTCCAAATGTGGGTTTAAATACATATAAATATGACTATTACCACTAACAAACACACCAAATCAGTGTTCATTCACTTCTTCAGATTGTATTGTTATTGTTACTAAACAATACTAAACTTAATGAATCAAAACACAAATGTCCTAGAATTGTCTTGCATATACTTTTTGAATTATATGGGCACTTCCAAAAAAATCTCCTTCCTTTTAGTTATTCAAACTTATTATTTTTTAATCAGAATTCAAATCACAAGTGTAAAGAAAAGTACTTTGTCTCACACACACACACACACACAAAATCAATATACCCCAACTTAAGTGCACTCAAACAAAGAAAAGAGCACTGTGTAATTGCCTTTGTTCCATTGACCTGTGATCAGAGAGGCCTGCAGCCCTCTAGGATTTACAAGTGTACCCTCAAACACCATAAAACCACAGAGAAAATGATCTCCTGCATTCACTTGGACAAAAAGAGAGAGAGGGTGAAACTTTTCAGGCTTTACCATCTCCAGTGTCTTATCTCAGCTCTCAAGAGTTCACTGCCCACTGCCTCTTTCCACAGGAAATGTGACACAGGGCTCTTCTACACCAGAACAGAGTGAATGTCAACAGAAAAAGATCGTCATCGTGTACATGGCCAGCAGAAAAGTGTGAGGCCCTGATTCATCACATTTGCCTGTTTTCTCGCTGATGACCAACATTTCCATGGCTAAAATAAAAAGCACAGCAACATTCATAATTCCACTCTGATTAGAATAGGGTTATTTTGAGAATATGGCATGTCTGGCAGGCAGCAGAAAAAAAATCACACCTCAAAGAGGTACGGAAAACATGAGGACTACGACAAACATGAGGACTATCACAAGCAATACACTGCTAAATGCCAAAATGTTCCCTTAAATGTGACCTTCATGACTGTAAAAAAAGGATTTTCTATAAAATTCAGAAGATATTTCTTTGCCATTTGCAAGATCTCCAGCCTGTTTTTGTGCTTGAAACAAACTTTCTTAGTCCAGTATGCTAGGCTTTCTCTCTCTCTCACTCTCTGCTCCTGGCAAAGGCACCTGGAGTATTTTTAAACAACTGACAGCTAACTGCATTACTGAAAGTGCTACAAAACCAAACAGCTCAAGTTACCAATGAGTTTCTGTGATAATTCAAACATTGAATGAAAATTTACAGAAAAGTTCAACTTCAGCCACGTACAAACATCAGTTGTTTTTAAAAATTTTTTCAAGCATACTGTTCCACCTTAAAAGATGCGGAGTTAGAACTGCGTTTTCCCACAATAATAGACGCTGGAAAATAATTTTTGACACTAATGACAATCAAATTGAATTATAAAATTTCTTATAATTTCTTATAAACACACATCCACACACATTTGTGCTTGCATGTGCATGCAATGGTAAGTGCCCTGCATATTTCATGATTTATACTTTCCTTGTTCCACAAGTGCTGTTGTGTAACGTACATAACATACCCTCTGTCACTCCACTCTCTCTAACATATGTGTGTGTGTGATTCTCACTGATTACATCATCACACTGAGCAGCTCCTGAGAGCTGTTGCAGCAGGTCCAAAGGCCCCAAAGAAGTGTGGGATACAGAGAGAGAGAGAGAGAGAGAGAGAGAGAGAGAGAGAGAGTAATTGTATGAGGCTTTACAGTACACATCAGCATGCTGTTATCACAAACATAAGCCCAGCTTAAGTTCCTTTTACACTGTCAATAGCTAAATATCCTTCCTGTAATCAAGGAATACAGTCATTAATGCAGCAAGCTCAAGCATTTCTAGAAGCTTCAAACACTCACAGTCAAATAAGATGATGTAGTGGACCAAAAGCATCAATGTCCTATAATAGAAATGTGTATATATCAATAGACCTATAATAGAAATCTACAGTTTTGATGATTTACACTATTTGAAACACTACCATCTTTATCTCCTATGTGTCAAATTATTGTTCTGTGTCCCTTTAAATACAAGGCCGAAGAGTTTATGTGCATTTAAGAGAGGCACAGGGAGGGGCCGTGATTTTGGCTTAAAAGAGAGATGAAGGAAGCTGAAAACAAATAAAATACTCAGAAGACACTTCACTCAATGTTGTGCTCACATGTATGAGGCTTTATTCTCTAAATATGTGCTGGAGTTTGGTGGGCAAACATCCGCTGTGTTAGTTATTGTGTAGTTCAAAAGTCTTATGTGTAAAAACAGCACAGGTAGAGTTTGTATGTGAACATGAATGTTTTACTACAGCACAGTGATAGGGGGCTGAGGAGGAAGTTTTATTTGAACTTTTCTGTCCAGTCTCTGAAATTTGCTTTCTCACAAACAAAAGGTTTTTTTATTGTTAACATGTGTGTCGGTGTGCACTGTTGGGCTGTGCTGAGCTAAACTGCACAGCTAAAACATTTGACTTTCTGCTCACAGATATAAGGCTCAGCGCAGCTCGAAACCTCACCCCTCCCCATAATAATAACATTTACTGTGTTAATATCAGATGGTATGAAAATGTAGATACCGCCCCTCCCTAGTAATTACCGTACATTATTTACTTACACCTGTAAAAACATTTGGAGAAACAAGGCTTTATCCCAATCATTTATTTCTCAAAAGAAAGTAATTTAGTGAATCTTGTCAGTGAACCTTTAAAGACTCTAAAAAATGCTAATAAAAAGTGCAGAATTAACTCTTGTTTTGTTTCCGGCTTGCCATGTTTAGCATGTTTAATCAGTGAGAGGAGAAGGTCAGTGAAATACTCAGCATTAATCCTCTACCTCAGTGGGTTTCAGCTCCACTTCTGCAGATTTAGATATTCACTCCTCCTGATTCATCTCATGAAGAGTTTTTTTTAATATACTGATGCACTGCATCAGGTGTGTAGTATGAGAGACGACTTTTGTAAGCCCAGGACAATGTACAATCATGTAAATGACATGAAGCAATGTAAAACTGACGTAGTACCTCTTTTTAATTACTGATGAATACATCAACCTCAGTACATGATATAATCAAATTGTAAAATTACTCTTCCGGTCTCTTTCACATGGAATGTTTTTTAAATTGATTTAAACTTATTAAACTATTCCCTTTTTACAGTCATTCTAATCTACTTGAAATGTTCTACCACAGCACAGATTGCACTGCACACACACACACACACACACACACAGACAATGAACAATCATTGGATTAGGAAAACACTGTGCCCTCACTGTCCACCCTGTTAGACACTCCTACCTCATTAGTCCACCTTGTAGATCTAAAGTCAGAGACAGTAACTCATGCTCATTCCCTAGTCTTTCATCAGTGGACACAGGACGCTGTTGGCTGGATGCGTTTTGGCTGATGGACAAGTTTTTGTCTTTCAGTGACACTGAGGGCTTTAAAAACTCTATGTGCCCTGCTGTGTCTGATCCACTCATACCAGCACAACACACACGAACATGTCACCAACATGTCAGTGTCACTGCACTGAGAATGACCCCTCACTCAAATCATACCTGCTCTGTGTGTCTTAATCATTGAAGAGCAGGGTGAAATGGGGATAAGGAATAATGGAGAATGAGTGTAGGTACAAGGTAGGTAATACAGTGATCTTTTCTGTGGTAGAAAGTAAAATGCACTTGCTTGGGTGAGACTTTGTTTATTTAGCCTATTAATTTATTCAGTCCTTCTAGTCTGCTTGGATCAGACCGCATCTGAACTAGATAATGTATCCTAAGTTGTGCATGCAAACTGCCAATATTACCACTTTTGTTAATAACCTGTTTTCTGCACTGACAGCATGCAACATTGGTAACTTCTGGTGCTTCTCTGTGTTCAGTCAGATGGAAGTTAAATAATGCTAAACTGATGTATTAGTAAATATAAAGTTATACAAGAAGCCAGACCAGATAGTAATTACATACTGATTATACTGCTATCAAGGAAAATGACTTGTGCTTAGGGTAAGGCTTGTGATACATGACACTCTTATTATGATGATTCCACAGACCATTATCATATACATTTACTGTAAGTTTGTTCATGCTATTGGATGATTGCTGGGGTGATTTAGTCACTTGGATGTAAAAAAAAAAAGTTTCTCAGGTTTTTTTTCCAGAAGACTTAGCTTGTGTGTACAAAGGTTCAGATGAGTTGCTGGCCAGACATGTTTCCCTCTACTCTCAGACCCATATAAGCCACAGGCAGGAAGCCAGCAGACAAGAGAGAGAAAGAGAGAGAGAGAGAGAGAGAGAGAGAGAAATATATATAGAGAGAAAGAGAGAGAGAGAGAAATATATAGAGAGAGAAATAGAGAGAGAGTCCAACCACTATCATTTTCCTCTTGCATTAGACATTGCATCATCAGCTTTAGTAACAACATTCAGCTTAGGCCTACAGAATCCAAGGAGTCTTATTTCACCTTATTTGTTTATTTATTTACATAGTCTGGACATTCCCATCCATCTTATATTTACTTTTTTGTATTTAAAATACTTTAATGTAACTGTGAATAGAGCCTATATCTGTCAGATGTTAGTATTCTACAAAAGGTATCTTTCAGGGTTAATACCATGTAATAACACCACATAAAGTCACGTCCATTGGTGACTGCTGTGATGCAGTATAAAGCATGAAATGTGGAAAACGCTGTTCCACGCACGAAAGCATAATGTATTTCACAGTGCATGAGAAGCGTGGGAAGGCAGAGCTGGGTGTGCAATGTGCACATATAGCACCTTCACTAGCCCTCCCTCAAACTCAAATACACACACACACCACCCACACACACACACACACACACACACACACACACACACACACACACACACACACACACACACATACATGCATGGATGCAGTCATGCACTTGTCACACAGCCCCCAAAACTTACTTCTTTCTCCACCACCAATGCCATTCACAATCAATAATCATGAGCTACTATACTCAGCAGGTAGTAGATAAAGGCCAGAGGTGTATACTGATGGAGATGGAGGGTCAAGGTTAAAATGACTGAACAGCTCCCAGAAAGTACAAACTCTTTTTCCACAAAAGTTGGGACATTTTGTAAACTGCAATAAAAAATAAGAATGTATGATTTGTTTTCTTGAAGCTTTCTTTAACTGGTAAAAGTTACCAATGATTTCACTGGACAACCTGATTGTATTTTCTAAATATAAACTCATTTAGAATTAGATGCCTGAAACACACTTCAAAAATCGTGGGACCATGTTTACCACTGTATTCCATCACCAAAAATGAAGCATGGCATTGTTTTGCTGAAATAACCAAGACATGTCTTGATGACAGGACGTGTCTCTAAAATATGTCATCAGTGGAACTTCTCACATATGTAAGTCACCCATGCTGTGTGCAATGATGCACACCCCATACTATGAGAGATGCTGATTTTGCACCTATCACTAATAACAATCCCAAAGTCCATTTTCATTAAATCAAGCTAAAACAAGGACTCCTCTGACCACAGCAAATGTTTCTTCTCTATTTTGGACAATCTAAGATGATTTCTGGCCCAGAAATTAGACTGGTATATCTGACGAGTAAATCTGACGAATTACTTTTTGTATCCCAACTTTTCTGGAATGGGGATTGGTCAAAGTTAACACTAGAGTGGCTAGAACGAGCAGCGTTATCATTTTGACCATCTAATATTTGCATACAAATTGATATCATAAAGTAAAAATAAATAATTATTAAATTCTTCTTGTTAAAATAAGTCATAATATGTCGCAAAGACAATAATAAATTGTATTAATGATTATTTATTTATAGATAATATTTAATGCACAGTACTGGTTAATTTACTATTGCAATATATGGATATATGATGTTTTACATTCAAATAGGATTTACTGTGAAATAAAAACAATAAAACCAAAAATCATTTAAAAAGTATTATATAAAAATTACTTGTAAAGTAATAAAGAACAATAATATTTAAATATAATTTACACAAGTTGAAAGCTTTTTTTATATACAGAATGCTAAAACAGCTAGAATGGTATAATTGGTCATAACAGAAAAGATTAAATCATATTTATTAAAAATATTAAACATATTATTTAGTAGGTTTTAAGGTAAATGTCACCTGTAGTCACTTTCCTTTCGTGCATTTCATGCGGGCTATTGTGCAGCTAGACTACTCGCAGTCAACACATGCAACTTTGACCGACCTGCTGTGTACAGACCCCACAAACTGCTTTATGACATTTGTCACAAATAGTTTTGTTTTGCTTACAGTGTCTATTCACCTGCCACTACTTCCTTTTCTTCACAATCTGCTGCTGTGGTACCCTGGGACAATGGAGCATTGCTTGTGCATTATTTGCTTTCATGTGATTCGCACAAAGTAATTCGCTCTCTTTTGTAGCTAATTCAGCAGTGCAAATTTTTACAGAACGCTTTCTTTTTGAGGTACAATGTAGCCACATTGTCAATGTAACAACTGAGGCACTGGAAGAGTGGTAAAAAGAGCTTGCCTGGGGAGACGAGAGACTGTTTATAATGTAAATAGTCAAAATGGCCTGGTTTTTGAGGTGCCCAGAACACTTTTGTGATTTGTAATATTAATTTCAAAACAATTTTAGACTAAAATATGCCCCAATGTAATAACATGGGGGGTTTATTATGTGAAAGTTATTATATCTAAAAATTTCAAATATAGAGGGGGGGGGGCACGGTGGTGCAGCAGGTAGTGTCGCAGCCACACAGCTCCAGGGACCTGGAGGTTGTGGGTTTGATTCCCGCTCCGGGTGACTGTCTGTGAGGAGTTGGTGTGTTCTCCCCGTGTCTACGTGGGTTTCCTCCAGGTGCTCCAGTTTCCTCCCACAGTCCAAAATCACATGTTGGTAGGTGGATTGCCAAATCAAAAGTGTCCGTAGGTGTGAGTGTGTGTGTTGCCCTGTGAAGGAGTGGCGCCACCTCCAGGGTGAATGAATGAATGAATTTCAAATAGGTCAAATTGACTGTCTCTTCCTTTCTAGTGTAAAAGGTTTCAGTGACTGGACAATGTATATATTGATTCAGAGCATGGACATCATTTAGACCAAATCAATTAGTCTAAAACACTACCCTAAACATTACCCTTAGTTTGGGCTAGAGATATATATTGATGGTGATCGAAAGTCAGGGTTAATGTCTGGACAGGTCACAGAAAGGTCTGAGGCCACTGGCTGTCTAGAAGAGTTTCATCCTGGTTATGCACAAAAGGACATGGCCTGGTTTGTATTCAGCAGCACACCTCCAAGGAAGACTATCTGTGTCAGTGCACACACACATACACACACACACACACACACACACACACACACACATACACACCCAGAAACACACCTATGTAATGACTTAGTGAGCCTGTGTTGTTAGTTATTGTCTTACATAAGGGCTCTCCCAGTGGAGCTCACTGCTGCAGTCTTACACCACTAAACAGTCAGTAAACATCCCAGCATCAAACGATTTCAAACGTTTTCAAATGTTATTGCACACTAGGCAATGTCTAGGCCTTTTAGCAGTACTGGAGGACGTGACAGACTTGATAGGAATTGTTAAAAAAAAACATCATTAAAAATATAAATGACAAAAATATGCAATAACAACACATATACTTTGGTGACCACGGTTCAAGTATAAAGTGCAGTTTCCACAATCTTTAATGCTCAGTAAATAATTCTGAAATGCAACAAAAGTATTGCAAGAGTCTTTTGGTAAATCTTCAGCTACCATTGCTTTGAGAGACATTTGGTTAAAAAGGTGGAGGAGAAGAAACCAGTAAGTTTGAGCTATTTGAAAAAAAAAAAAAAAAAAAAAAAAAAGTCCACTTTCTACCCTCCTTCTGAAGCCACTTCCCTAAAACACAAGAATGCACATGATGGGTTGAGATTAATCACACAGAGAGGATGTTGGGAGTAGGTGCGCAACGTGAAGACTTCAAACACTATCCACCTACCTCATGTCTCATTCACATGTACAAAATGAAAATTACACTATGTTGTTTTGCATGTTGGAGAAAGAGAGCTTTGTTGGCAGTGATTAAATTCCAGAGTCAAGTATATATATATATATATATATATATATATATATATATATATATATATATATATATAAGAGGACAGGATTGCTGTTGTATACATGTGGGCTCCGTTATGTAGGCAAGTTAGACAGGCAGGTAAGCCACCCGGTAAGCCGTCAGGTTTCTTTTGTCAGAGTGAAATGATTTTTACAGTCCTGCGGCTGATACAGAAACGGCATCTTTTTATTTATTTTGTCGGAGCATTTGCTATTAGGATATAAAGAGTATTTCAAGAAATATACCAAAAAATGTTTTTTAAAGACAAATAACCCTCTCCCTCTTTAAATCTTCCAGGGGCACAACCACATGGAGTCATTCAAAATGAGATTTGCATGACATGGTCACTGATTCTGCACCTGCCCAGTTTTCCAATTTCTTATGCTCTCCATTTGTCATTGTCCGAACAAGACCTTATCTCTCCAAAACAACCCCTTTTGGACTTAATATTTGTATATACTATCTTGGGTGCTCCAGTGTAAAACATAGGAAGATGAGTTCCCAAGATGATTCTTGATTCCTCTCAAGGCTTCTTCATCATGTTCGGAGAGAGTTTTCAGTCCCACTGCTGCATCAGCTTGATGACTTGTGGCTAGGACTTTATAATTTAATTAAATAATAGACTATTCTGATCAAGCAATTTAACTGGAGACATTCCTTAATTGCTGCTTTAGAACATAAGGGCGCAGGGAATTTTAACTCTACATGCGTCACTGGTTTATAGGAGTGTTCCGTTAACTGTTAGCAGTATCACACAAGAGGGAGTATTGAAGAGGAGGTTTACAGATTCAGCAGCTAGGGTTTAGGAGGGTTTTAATTGCTAGGCTGTGTTCAGATGGTGGAGCAGATTCTGCTCAAAATGATCTTATATCTATTGCAAGACATGGATTCTGCCGTCTGTCTTCATTCAGGCCACAGAGCATGTTTTCTGCCATTCTCACAGGTTGGGTATAAAAAATATTTTAACTTAACAGAAATCACTATAAACAATGCTCTGACATGTCAGTGATGCTCTGCTCTTTTCTTCTCTGCTTGCGAAGTTGGCACAGGCAGACTCCTTTGATTATTTTCTTTGCAAAATCCACTCTGCCATCTGAACGCATCCTTATACAGCTCGCCTGCGGTAACACAGATGTACAAGCTGGTGGGCAGAAAAATGTTTATATGGTTTGGCAACCATCGAGTCCTAGTCCAATTTCTAAACTATTTGTGTGGGTGGAGCTAAATAAATGATTACATAAATATAACAAACATAACCTTTTTAGTGTTAACTGATAAATGGTGCTTGTATCACACTCAAGCTCCTGCTGTTACACTGAATAACAGCACGGCCGTGGGTCATAGACATGAACCGGGCTACAGGTCAAGAGCTGAAGATAATCACAGCTGTACTGATATTCATTATATAAGCACAACATTGAGTGTGCTTGTACATCGTTAGATCTTTTTCTTATAGTAATCTAAATAGAGATAAAACATTTTCACTTGACAGGAATGATATAAATGTATTAGGGTTATGTTAGCTCACTTTAGGCATTCAATTAAAGCCATGTACATGGGAAAATGGTAAATAATGTACAAAACTGGCAACTCTTAACAGGAACTGATCACTAGCACTTAATCTGCATTTGTACAGGAGGAAGGAAGAGCTCCCGGAACCACTGCTTTGTGAAATTCTAATATCTTCTGCTTAAAACAGGTCCAACATATGAGGCAGTTAAACAGAGAAGCTTCTGTTTGTTAAAGAGGGTGTGTTCATGTTTGTGTTTGCTACCAGAGACAGAGTCCAAGATACAGAGTGAGTGTAAAAAACAGACATAATCCTAGCACACTTTCTTTGTGGAAATGTGTATTATCACAGTGTTTAATGGCAGGAATGTGATTAAACACCGGGCAAACATGATGATAAAGACTAAGAAGTCCCTGGCCTAGAAAATTCTTCTAAAATGCAAAAGGGCTGGAAGATGACTGTTGTTGTCACTCCTTCGCTCCTGTGACATCAATCCCCATTTAGACTGACAGCATGGTAAACAGTCTTGCAGCTCTGCACCAGGGAGATGAATGGCTGCTTTTTAAGGGCGTGATTTCACATCATGTGAGGAAACTGTAGAAACTGCTACTGATGAACCATCTGCCACCAGCTTCCCAGAAACCCACAATCTGTAGTTACATAACTATATGAACACTAGACACATCTGGAATGTAACAACTCTCTTCTCTGATTTGACATGATCTCCTTGTGGCTGTTTAGGTTTCCTCTAGGGGTTCTGGATTGCTTGTGTTTTTTCCCTGACCTATTTATAAAGATTTCACCTATTTATAAATAAATTGTTTAAAAAACGATAGAGGTTTGTTGGCCAAAAAAAAAAAAAAACAAACAAAAATAAATCTAAAGATACTGAAGTAAAACTGGAGAATGTCCTCAGCAACAGTGTTTAGAGGGCTGAATTGTTTCTAATTTTATGCTGGGGGGACAGACAAAAGGTTTGTGCTGATGGACATCTAAACCGCAGGGGTCTCAAAGGAAGTCTTTTTAACGTTTCATGTCCCAAAGGAAATAATCTAATAATAAAGCAAAGTCACAGCCGTAATGAGTTCTGGGTTCGATACAATTTCACTGCCACAAGGCAGCTTGTCTGATTGGCTGTGTGCACCAAGCATGAAACAGTGTGTACATTTACTTAGTCTCTCTTTGATTGTTTGACTGTGTCCAAGTATTTGTGGTTTGTTTTAAAAATGTAAACTAATTAAGGGACCACAGCAAATCTGTGCTCTTTAAGGTTCCCTTCTGTTCACAATTAGGAAGAACAAAGACACCCAGTTGCACTACCATGAAGCACCCAAAATTATTAAATGCTAATGTTGTGCCCATGTTGTATAATCTTCAGCCTGTTAAATGTGAGTGAATGAGTAATATTTTCATTTAGAAAATCAGCAAAACAAACAATTTGACCAGATGTGCTCCAAAATTTGCTTGTCTATATTATATAATTTTAATTCTATCATTACATTCTGTGCACGTCTGATTCCTGATTACATTATCATGCATAAGGGGTTGGGAGAAGGGGTTAAATCTTTTAAGCACACAGCCTCATGGGGTCTATCGCACTAATGGGATGGGTATGGCATAGTCACTGACTCCGCACCTGTCCAGGGTTTTGCAGTGTAATAATGGTTGATGACCCAGCTGCACAATGCAGCCTCACAATGTGTCGACTCGCTCAAAACAAATGCATTGTGCTTACTTTTCCCCTGAATACAGATGGTGTTTTGGTGTGAAACTTCATACTGTAAACAATTTATGCTTTTTCAGGGAGTATTCATCAGAAACAATATATGAACAATATATTTACTGTTGTTTATATTTAACATGTATAGCTGTTCTCAGCTGCATGGTGCAGGATAGCCACATCCACATCCAAATGACAGGTTTTGTTGATCTAACAGGTGAAAATAAGTAAATCCTCAAAACATGTTGAGTAGTGATATGCAGACTGATACTGTCAGTCACTCCATCAGTTACTCAGGCTGTAGGTCTACACCAGTGGTGGACAAAGTACACAAACCATGTACTTGAGTAAAAGTACAGTTACTCAAGGTAAAAGTAGAAGTCCTTGTTGTAGTGTCTGTGTCTGTACTTGAGAAAAAAGTACAAAAGTATTTACCTTCAAATGTACTTAAGTATTGTAAATGTACCATGCTGTATTATGACTCTAATGTCCTATTAGTGCTGGGCGCTATACCAGTTCACACCGAAAACCGTTTTATATTTTTGTTATGATGTGAATTTTTCATATATTGGCCACACCGGTTAAAAAATCCTAGCCTGTCCGGAATGCAGCGTGGTGGTTTTTCACTGCTGCACCACTAAACAGGCATGGAACGGAGCGCAAGTATTAGTGGAGTTGTTGAGCACGGTGAAAATGGACAGGGGAAGTTCAGAACCAGAAGTTGTACCAGACAATGAAGTAGAAGATGATGACCCAGAAGAACTTTTGTTGAAAAAAGATGCTGTGTCTGTTGTCTGGAGGTACTTCAGGTTTAAAAGGTTGGATGTGGACCCAACAAACACTTACTTCAAATGATGTCGAGCTAAAGTATCAATAGTATTATTACTGGGAGTTGCACATTGTGGCTATTTATGATTAAATATTGTTATTTAATGAAAATATTTGGGTCTTCAGTGCATTACAACCATTATTACAACCAGCCCTGGCTACTTTATTTAATACCTCTTATTTGTTTAAATATGTTGTAAATTAATGAAGGTAAAGTTTTAGCCTATAGTTTTGAAGTTGTCTGAAAAATGTCTGAAATAAAATGTTCTACATTTTAATTGCAACTGTCATGCCATGTGATTCCTTCACTAATTTAGTGCCACATAAATTGATTATGACTGTGGGGCCATGCAAACCTGTATTACATGTAATACTAATGTGGAAATGTTTTTTTTTTGTACAATGTACAATTCTCATGACAGTGGAGTAGGGTACTTTTAACCGCTCTACTGCAGAAATTGTTCTCGCAATCAATGCGGTTAACATGTCATGCATGGAAAAGAAAAAAAGTCAAATACTGTGAAACCAATATAATACTGAAAAACACAGTGATATAGAAATGTGTTATACCGCCCAGCACTACAAGACTCATGATTAACACATTGTAGGTGAAAATACTCTAGTGTCACTCTTGGTTCCCCAGACTTTTAATAGAATATCATTAATTAGTCTGGCACTGAACACAGCAGAAATGGCCAAAAATGAAATACGGTGAATTATGTTAAATCAACTTTTACATACACCCAAGGTCGCTGTCACCTGAATATTAAACTGAATTTATGTTTCTGTCTTGAACCTATGCCGTAGATAGCACTGCCTGATATGCACCTCTTCAGAAATGTATCTCATCGAACCTACAAAGACAACAATGACTGTGGTTCAAGTTGCTCAAATCAACGAACATGTTTAAAGTTGCTCAAATCAAGAGTTCCAGAAATATTAACTCCTCTACACTACACTCCCTTAAAAGTGCGCTTTAAAGAGTCGTAAAACTAATACCACTACACCACAAAATTGTGTACTACATAGGGTTAAAATTCTGCCCTAGTAGTTTGGTGGTGCAATTGCAGAGTGACGCAGACGCCAACGCACAAGCTAAAACTTGTAAACCGTGTATATGAATGAATAGTAGTTACTGATGACTCAAATACAGCCAAATACAAAACGTTACAAATTATTTTGTTAATTCATAACGGTTCTAAAAACTGAAAGTGATTTCTTAGAGTCTCAAATTTGCTTAACACTTGATAAAAACAAAATCTGCCTTTGGTATTATTGGTTTTAGGTGAAGTATTTTGACTTGTTTTAGCGCGGCGACTGTGTTTGTTCGTCTCCTAGCAACGGTACCGCTCTGTGTCGCGCGGAGAGCTGTGGAGAGTCGGGAGATAAACCAAAATATTACGGCACATTTTCATAATGTAGTGGAGTAAAAATTTAGATATTTGACTTTGAAATGTAATGGAGTGAAAATAAAAAGTCGCCCAAAATGAAAATACTTGAGTAAAATACAGATACACACAAAAAAACCCTTAAGTACAGTAATGTATTACGTTTACTTAATTACTGTCCACCCCTGGGAGACACAGACACAATGGCAGAGTGTAAATGGAGACATGTGTGGAGCTATTTCAGCTCTGTCTCTCTTTTTTAGATTTATCAGACACATTAGGTGATTTTGCAAAAATTATTGCTCATACCAGCCTGAATTTTAATCAGAAATCGGAGGTATCAAACATCACTAATGTTGAGCTCTAATGACTTGGCAGCAGAAATAAGCATCCAGAAGAAGTATGGCTTCACCTGTTTCATATGAAACCATGATTTCTGATGCTTTTTTCTGCTACCAGCATGATTAGAGCAGAACATGTTTTGAGGAGAATGCTAATAACTAGATTTGTTATGTCAGATAACACATTATATTTTACACACAAAATTGTACACAGATCAAATAAATAGTACAAGTGCCATTTGCTCAAAACATTCATATACAAATTTGCTCACTGTAGGAAATGACAAAAATACCAGAAATAAGGAAACATTTCTATATGACTGCAAGCACAGATATATTGATTCATGCTATTCTGCTGTGTGTGGCGGATGTGTTGATAGAGGCGGTGGGAAAGTGTGATAGTTGATAAGGAGGTGGGCAGAGCGGTGCTGGGAACAGATAAGAGTGCCAACTGAATGCCAGGCGCACCAGATGGAGCACCACACCCCTTCACCAAGGTCAGGCCAGTGCCAACATTTCATATGGACTCAAACACAGTGCCTTTTAAAGGCGGTGACACAAACACTCGATGACTGCATTTGGCAAACTTCCTTAACCGGAGTGAAAATGTCAAATTAATTACATTTATTCTCAGCTCAAACTACAAATTAGCCTGCTTTCCTCTTCCTCATTAACACTGTGGATGTGCAGTCTTTCACACAGGACAAATATAAAAATTAAAACATGCTGCAGTAGAATAAAGCTCTGCTGATTCCTACAAAATGCAGCTATTAAATATTTACAGCTATTTGCAGCTATACAGGGTTTTGTGTGATGGCATCTGTATAAATGACAATTCATAAAATATTAAAGAAAGCCATGAATAAGGCATGTCATTTCTGTGTCCTTGTGTCATTTTATGGGAACTCCCTGACAGTTGTAAAAATAAAATACAAGGTGCAAACGCAAACCGATTTCACTCAGAAACAAAATGTACAGGGCAGACCAGCATCTTTATGCCTGCACTAAACTCCAGCAGAGTGGCTAGAGTGTCCTTCCACAGTATTTTGTATCAGCTCTTGCCAAGGGACAAGCTGAACTACAAAAATGTCACCCAGCCTAATTAACAGTTGCACTCAGTGTTGGTCAAAGTGAGTAACTATCCATTTGGACTGCTATGTCTGTAATATTTGTAAATATGCTACTGTTGGGATTCCCATTTTAAATGTTCTCTTACAGAGTTGAACTGTGCAGCAGTGATTAGAAATACTTGAGTAACTGCACTCAAAGTTTATTTCGGACTATTATAATTTGTAGCTTACTCATTAATATTTTTGAATAAATAAAATTTTATTCAATGCCAAGTTCAAATCTGGGGATTTTTTTCCCCTCTGTATAGCTGTATTCAAATATATTGAGTCTTCATGTACTCTTACGTAATGTTATGGCTTCTTTATAGATTCAAGAACAATCAAAAACCTCTTTCAGTGCATAAATAATTCTTCTCCAAATTAGCATTTTCCTTTAGCTGCTGCATCTCAGCATGGCATGTACACCAAGGCAATGAAACTTTCAGTTCATGTATCAAAAACATGTATTTCTTAACAATCCACTAAAGGTAAATTCCTGGATGTGACACTATGCTGGAGATGATGATATCTGCCATCATTCTAATATTTGGTCAGTTACATAAAAAAACTATAAAAGTACTCCTTTTACATGTCACGTCAAGCTAGCAACACTCTAAAGATATGTTTATACAAAAAACTGAACTGTACATTACAATAGATTTTATTTAAAACGTATGTGACCTAGCAATGGCTGTTCTGAAACAATGCATTTGTGGGAGAGCATAGATTTGTCAGTTAGGATGGTTATATTTTAGAAACATCATTTCACCATTTCATAATCACAATGTTGGACGATCTGAAGTTTAGCTGATGGTGAGAGTGTGAGTATACTGTAGTTTGTATAGTAATGTCTAATCACAATCTTATCACCAGACTTATATTATTACATTATCCATTCACATTTTCCCAGCAGACTAGATAAAGTGAGTCAGACACTGTAACACTGTTATAACGTGAACTACAACATGTCTGGCTGTATGTTTAAAGATGTGTTGAACTGCTTGTGAACACTGTATGTGAAAGCTAAAGGATGAGAAACCTGATCTAAAAACAACTGATACTTCTCCACAAGGATGGCCATTCTGCAATAAAACAAATCATAGCCACAACAAAATCATATATCATTATATATACAATATAATTCAAACATAAATATAGGATGCAAAATCAAAATTTTGATTTGCTTGTTTATTTAATTTGAGAATCATACATTTCACATATAAATGACAATAATGCTAGAATATTTCATATATCATAATAAGTCTGTAGACACCTTTACTATTTATAATTCATTATATATGGTACAGCCACTGCTGACATTAACATTCAAATATACACATGGAGCCTGTATAGTCACATTTAAAATAGCATGAAACAGTATGCTCTGGAGTAATCTGTCACCATGCTCAATGCCAAGTGTCAGCTAGAGGAATAAAAATCCCCCCAGGCATAGATCTGTGCAGAGGTGGAACTGTGTTCTCTAGAGTGATGGGGCAATGTAATATCCTTGGAATAATTTTAAATGGCTTTTCTGAACTCTAATGGCTGCATGATCATCAATTCTAAAAAGAAATAATAGAGAATGGATATATTGACACTTCAATGTCAATTGCCCCACAACTATCAGAGAAATTAAATGGAAAGCATATTGAGACAGTAAGGCCACCATGGTGTATTCACATCCTATTACAAATATCACCTAGCAACAAACCACTGTAAACACGCCACCTGCTCATGGAACAACAGCAGAGCTCTGAACACTCCGATCGAGAGTGTGGGCAGACGATGACATTTTCCACCAACATTTGCCCTGTAAGTGCGTCTGTGTGTGGGTCAGGCCTCTGCTTCAGTGATCTCTCAGGAATGTGATTGGTAACACGCAGAAAACATGCAGTCTGTGTTTGTCTATATGAGGATGAAAGCCAAAGGCAAATGCCTTATTTATTGATTTATTTATTTTTTTTGTAAGAAATGAAGTGTATAGTTATCATTTCAATACACAAAAAAAGTATAATACCACAATGCAGCTTAAACGTGTGGCAAACTCATATTCATGCAAGACCTCTCCTACTACACAGTGTATTTTGCATCAGAAAACACTTATTTCAGATAAAATAACTGTCCTTGTTCAAAATTGTGATCTTAAGTAGTGTATCTGAGCTGTAGTTACACACTGGATTACTATATGAAAATATATACATATATTCTGCAAAGCTTAGCATGTATATCCATTTATTTGCTGAATTTTCATTCATTCATTATCTGTAACTGCTTATGCAGTTCAGGGTCACGGTGGGTTCAGAGCCTACCTGGAATCATTGGGTGCAAGGCAGGAATACACCCTGGAGGGGGCGCCAGTCCTTCACAGGCAACACAGACACACACACATTCACTCACACCAATGGACACTTTTGAGTCACCAATCCACCTACCAACTTGTGTTTTTTGACTGTGGGAGGAAACCGGGGCACCCGGAGGAAACCCACGCAGACACGGGGAGAACACACCAACTCCTCACAGACAGTCACCCGGAGCGGGAATCGAACCCACAACCTCCAGACCCCTGGAGCTGTATGACTGCGACACTACCTGCTGCTTGAATTTTACATAGTGTAAAATATCCTACAGTACAATATTTTCCAAAAACCTTTGCATAAGAAATATTTTGTGTTTTGTTTTAATGTTAAATCTTGCAAAAACTGAAAGGTTTGCATTAAAATGGGGCAAATGTTCTCTCTGTAGAAATGTGTCATTTATTTTTACTTAGAAGATGAACAAAGCATATTATTTGACCTCTGACACCCACACTTTAACAGTGTACAAAAACAGCTAAGAAGCAACCAGATGTGTAGCTTTAATCCCTAAGTGTTTCCCAAATGGCAAAATAATAATAATAATAATAATAATAATAATAATAATAGATAAATAAATAAATAAAAGAATTAGATCCTCAAAGGAGAGCAAAACACGTATTGTTAAAACAGTTTTACACAGTTTACTATGTTCATTGTTAGTATTGTTTCAATGCTTTGTTGGAGCTACCACACCTTTAGAATCATTGCATCACTGTAGACTTTAAAATCTAAAATAGGCTTTAAATGGAAAGCTAATGGGTGGTAATGATGTTTGACACAACAACACAGGGAAGAGAAGAACTTCCGCTTCTTAAAAGCTCCTGCTAGGGAGAAGGCAGATTCAATGACTGAATTTCAATGCAGTGTGAAAAAAGTGCAGCCTATTCAGCCTAGGAATCAATCACTCACTCCCCATCTCTCCTCCTACCATCACAATGGCAAGTTTGTACTTTTAGTGTTTGTGTGTGTGTGTGTGTGTGTGTGTGTGTGTGTGTGTGTGTGCGAACATTGGGATTGATGCTAAGAGCCGGAAAGCAGCAGTAGAATGAGGATACATTAAGAGGCTCTTTCTCTCTTATCCTTGTGAAAGACCTACATGATATACTGCACTACAGTTCAATAGAATCATTCATAAGCTGGAGCTTACCATACAGATACAAAGGAATAGTCATTAACCTTGACCAAGTGAGCGTATCAGCTCCATTCACCATTTGATTGTCCCAAAAAGTTATTTCATTCTTCACCGAATCCTACAGCGCAAGTGTCTGGAAGACAAAATAAAGATAATAAAGACAGAGACCAATATGTCAGCTACAGTGTGTGTGCGAGTTAGACATTAGTTAAGAAAGAAAATATTTGTTGGCAGACTTGTTTTTTTCCTGTATACCAGATAAGTGCTACTGTTTTATATTTGCCAGCTACATTAGTTGCCACCTTAAACCTAACTGTAGGGGCTGTGGCATTGTGCCACAAATATTATTACTATTATTATTATTATTATTATTATTATTATTGTAGAAACAAACACTATCATAAATATTGTTTACATTTTTGCCTTTGTTACTATTATTAATATTAAATGATGAATTTAAAACTGTAAAATTACACGTAACATTTATTAAACTCCATTAAGTCAAAAACACATTTGAACTGAATTTTAGAGTCTAGCTCGACTGGTGACTGCCAATTACATTTTCCCAATTTTCCTTTATACATTCCTCAGAATAGACTGTCACACAGAGTAAATGGAAAAATGTACTTAAGATGTTTTTGTAACTGACCATGGAAGCCTGTTTGTTTTTGCATGTCTGACAGATCTGACTGTGCTTGTGTTTCTAGAACCAGCTGATGCCTGGGCTTTCTGACAGCTCTCGCTCCATCTCACAGTGCTGCTGCGGCAGATACAAGTTTACCAGCTCTGTCTCAGGCTGGCACAAACACACACACACCACATACACACCCACATCCAAAAACAGAGATGCGAGCGCTTATGGTAACACTGTTCTGCTCAAAGCCAAAAAAGTAGCACATTAAACATACTATGGTGCAGGATCACAGACACGATGGCCTCCAGCATCTCTGGCTTCTACGCTTTAAACTTTCATTTGCTCTAACCTCAGTGTAAACAGTAAATGAGCTGGGGCCAAACAAATGAAGTGCTGCCACATGATACAGTTCATGAAATGTAAAAAACAAGGGCAGAACGGTGGCACAGCAGGTAGTGTCACAGTCACACAGCTTCAGAGACCTGGAGGTTGTGGGTTCAAGTCCCACTCCCGGTGACTGTCTGTGAGGAGTTTGGTGTGTTCTGCCCATGTCTGTGTGGGTGTGTTCCAGTTTCCTCCTACAGTCCAAAAACACACGTTGGTAGGTGGATTGGCGACTCAAAAGTTTGTGTGTGTGTTGCCCTGTGAAGGACTGGCGGCCCCTCCAGGGTGTGTTCCTGCCTTGCAGCCAGAGATTCTGGGTGGGCTCTGGACCCACCACAACCCTGAACTAGATATGCAGTTACAGATCATGAATGAATTATGACATTTTAACACAACTAATAGACATCAAGCTTCAGTAACAGGGCATTTCTCTATAAATGTGTCTAACCGGTGACTAGAACAAGCTACAATCTGACGGAACAGAATTCTCGTTCAAACACATAATTGCTAATTATTAAATCCATTATTTTTAATTGGACTAATCTGTGTTGACATAAATAATGTTCTAGCACATACAAATCATCAGGCGTGTATTTGAAAGTTGCTGCTATATAAAATGTGTTGCACAATTGAACATTTGCTTTACAGACTATGGCCATAAAGGCTGAAACAGGGAAGGGAACTCAGAAGTTCTTGGGGAGGAGTTCAGGGTGGCTTATGGATGCTTATGATAATGGATGGTGGCACCTAGGTGTATAATACCTTATCTTGTTCCAAACTTTCTCACTCTATCCCATAGTATCCTGTCATGACCCAACCCATGCCATGCCATCTCATTCTATCATCTCATCTCATGCCACCCGGTCCCTTCCTTTGCCTTCCCTTCCTATCCCAAGACAAATGTAAACTCCCACACTATCCAGCAGTAATAGCAGAGCAGAGTGAGAATTGTGAATCAACACAAAGTGTTAAAGTGGGCAGTTCTGTCACTGCTTATTTTTGGCACATTTGATGCCTTACTTCTAAAAGCCCTTTGGATCACAGCCAGAACAGCGTGTGGTTTAAAAGGTTTTTTTTAGTGTGTAGATGCTGGTATCTACATTACAAGAAGAAGTGTATGAAGAGGTTACAGGTCCACAGAGGGCAATGATGAGGAATATTCACTGCTGGCCATGAAATCATTGAAGAATGCTCTGATCAAATCCTTCAGCTCTAAAGAGGCCAAGGCTCTCAGCTGATTAGCAGAGGAACAGACTGCGCAGGCTAGCCTTTGAACTCAGCAGTGGGGCAAAGCAAATGTGCCAGAACCTAGGACTCTTTCTCTCTCTTCTCTCTCTGTCTGCTTCTCTCCTGCCCTACTTCCTGTCAGCCCGCCTCCTCAAAAAAAGGAAAAAAAAAAAAAACAGTCTGCATGAGCTCCTCCCTAGGGACCACAGCCACATAACCATACAGAACGATGATAATTAGACTCTAGAAATTAGACTTGCATCAAATACTATAACACCTTCTGTATGGGATATCTAGATGTCCCTTTGAAATAGTGAACTCAGGTACTTTAAAGCACACACTTACATCTCTGACTTGTGATCAATTGCACAAAACAGCTTGTATAATCTCCATTGTAAAGCACTGCCAAACAAGCAGAAGCTGCTCTTGGGCCTAACTTTATCAAACCCGGTGCTAGATGTCCCCTTTGGGATTAGCTGGAGTGGTGTTTTAAATCAACAACCTATTATTCAACAATCAGTATTTGACCTCACTAATGCTGCAGTGGCCAAATGCCATCCAATCCTCACATAAATGGACAAAGATTTAGTTTAAATCTCTCACAGAAATGTAGACAAAGCCTGCAGATTCATTGCTACATGGATTAAGTAGAGGATGAGGATGAGTTTTATTATATCAAACCTTTGAGCATTAAGGGGATAATAAAGCATATGTGTAGGTAAATATTCATTCATTCATTTGCATACAAGTTTGTGAACATTAAAATAATGACAGCAAGTTACAGAACATTCTCAAGTGCCATTTTTCCAGCATGAGTTACAAGAAAAACAATCACCACAAATGATCACAATACTACATACTAAGACTTGTTGGTATTCTGAACAACCTTATTACCAAAAATATACACAATATGCACTACTTAGGCACCTAAGATAATTATATATTTTTAAACTAATGCATTCTCCCCTATTTAGGATATTATTAGGATATCCCTATTTAGGATATATTCTTCAGTTTAGAAGTGCAACCAAGAACAAACACAGTGTCATAGCCACAGGACCTGAATTTGCTGAAGTAAACAATCCAGTCTGAGCTGGAATTCTATAAGTTTGTTACCAAAACACACAGGTACTGACCTTTTTTCACTTTACTTTAAGCTGTTTCAGCATTTTTTGTCAACAGACTCTGCTTAAATGGAAACTACACACATAGATAACAAATGACTATAACAACTCTGAATTGATAGCCCTTTTGGTATTCTGAATAACCAAATACTATCAATTATACCAGCATTCTCCTTCATTTATTAAAGCCCCAACAATGAACAAAACACAACCACACCACTGCCACAGGGCTTGGCTTTATTGAATTGGATCTGGGATACTATAAGTGAGTTACCAAAATTTAGACTCCTAACTGAATATTCTGGTCTTTAAAAACATGGCAATTGGTAACAGTCAATTAAGATCCCAAATGAAGAACATAACAGTTGAGAATCTTTTTAAAAAACCTTTATTAATTTGGCTTGTAGGTCTAAACGTTCATCTCTGCCTGGTGATACCAAAAAGAATCTTTCAGGTGGAAAAGGTCAGTTCTAGAAGTAGGCTATCGCTGACAAAATCAAAATATTGGTGTGACATTTAAAGCAGAGGTTGGGAGCTTGTCTGATAAAGGAATGTACTGTTTCCTCTCGAACAGATAACATCCCAACCTTGGTCTGGCCTGCACCACAGTTCATGTCTAAAAATGATAATGAATACAGTAGAACTGAATATTGTAGATATCACTACTGGCCAGTACAAAAGCTGTACAGAAAATGAGAATATTTATGCTGTGTTGGCTAAACAAGCACTGAGAAACTGCAATGCTGATTGTTCTAAGTCTAAGAACCCTGATATCAGCTATTACACTTTTGCATATACAGCACTGAGTCTAAAGCAATATATCCAAGTTAAGCCTATGTGTGCAAGTCAACAACAGAGAAGTGCGTTCCCTTCTGCTTCAGAGCTCCCAAGGAACTGTAACTGCTATCAGAAAGATACAAAGCTCCATTCTAATCTTCACTTCTAGAGAACACCTGAAAAGCTAATCTGAGAACATCATCAGTATGGTTCCTCTATCAACACCTGATATGGCACAACCCCTCACACAATATTCTTTTATATTGTCAGATTAGCCAACAGATACTAGACCTCTAGTTAGCAAAGTAAGAAAGTGCAATCCTACCTTCTCAGAGAGTGAGAACAATTATTCTCAGTAGGATTCCTGGCTAGAAGTCTGACTCTTTATGGGAAATCTGGCCTGAGAAATTGCAGACGGGTTTAGTTTAAAAAATTATTAGTCTCAAACCTGATATAAATAATTTAAACTGAATTTAAGCCGTGATATAAAGACCAAGATTGTTTGAATGATGGAGCCTTTTCAAGTCACAGTTTTATGAACAAGAGCAATAAAAATCAGCATACGGCAGTTTTCATGGGAAAAATATACAAAGACACAATCAGGATGCAAAAACAACAAGTAATGGCAAAATACACAGAACAGTCAGAAGTTATACAAAACAGATAATTGAATAACAGGCTAAAACAACTAGGAAATACAACTGATTAAACAGCACGAGTTCAATATTTTGCAAATCTCTAGGCAAAGCCAGTATACTTTAAATAGTCCAGGTTGATATCAGTATCAAGGTGTGTGTGTACAGAAGGCAGGGCAAGCATTTTGAAGATTCTAGTCACCGATATGTTTAAATAGGTGGCCTTACAATAACAAATTCCATAATAAATATTGAAATAGAATAATTTAAATAGCACAGCAAAATTGCAACCATAGTCTGTAGATATGAAATGAAATAGCTTAGAGCTATTATCTATAAACTAAACGTCCAGATGCAAGCTTTTGTTTACTTTGGCTAAAGGGTCACAAAAAGACAAAGACTAGGTGAAACCAAACTCCAGAATATTGCACTTCAGCCTGATTTAAATGTGCCCAGAGTGTCAGAAAAAAAAGCTGGTGGAAATGGCTAGACAACAGTTCTCTACTCTTTCGGCTCCCCGCATTCTCTTTCATGCAGAGTGTTCTCATCAGACCTTACACAGACCAGAAATGTAGCAGCAGCGTGTGGAGAGAGTGAATGAATGACCTCCACATTGTTGCATGAATGAATTTAATTTAACACTTGATGAGCACTGTACTGAGAACGGCGTTAGAAGAAACAGGGGACCAAGGATCTATCAGTGGGTGGCAATGAATCAACTGGCCAGAAAATGGATCATTGAGGAGCAACATCATTTGTTAATGTGGAAAATATTCTTCTCCTCTCCATAATGTTACTGCCTTGCAACTCATAACATCTTGATTCCATATTAATGCACCACTGTTTGTAAGAGGTACCATTTTATCCTGTTCCTTCCTAATCACATTGATGTCAGCACAGAAATTCAGTGCTATAATATTGAATTGCTTGGTTAGGCTAAGGATAATCAGGCAGTTGAGCTAAATGCTAAAAACACAGCCACAAGCTAGCTATACTTTCTGTAACTTTTCATTTAGAGTAATGCCGTGCCGAGTTGAGTAGAGTGGTGTAGGTTCCATGCAGTGGAAAAGCGCCAATAAAGTTCCTTCGGAAATAGGACAAAAATCTACTCAACCAAAAATTCCAAAGGAGTTGATATGCCACGTTTTTAAATCTTTGCCCTGATTTAATCTAGCAACTGTGCAAACTGATTACATTGTTTAGCAAAACAATATTTGATTGTTTTTTTTTGTTGTTGTTAATAAATACTTTTATTAATTGAACATTAGTGTATTTTATCATATGTTTTTGTTGACCACCATTTTAGAAAAGCAATAAACCGTTCAAAGCCATGCATTATTGTGATATCATGACAGGGAAGGAAGTTTTGGGTACTTCATTTCACGCTGCGCCAAGAACACCCTTCCCCATGATATAATCACAGTAACGCGTGGCCTCTTGTGGCCTATTGCGTTATTGTGCATTTATTCAAGACAGTTTCTGTCATTTGTTATCCAAACACATCCCACCTGAAGCTAATAAGTTTGGTACTTGAACTGTGCAAAAGGGCAGCATTCACCTTTTAGAAAATTTGCTCCATCATTGTGGGAGTGGTCCTGAAATGGATGGCTGAATCATTGTGAATGACAGAAGTGCCTTACTGCCAAAATTTTTCTGTTGCTCTCGGACTGCAATAAGCACTGCTCGGCCATCTGACATCACAGCCTCCTGCATTGATATACATTCAATTTGAAACAGATTCTTGTTGAGTCTGGTCTAAAAATAGCACCTGTTATTGGTACAGATGATTATCCAGCATTGGATCACAGTTTTGCTGAAATATGTTTCACAAAAGCAAAACTTTTTCAGCATAGCACACCTTACAATATATTTCCAAAAGGCTGTAGACACTCCTTATAATTAATGAATTTTTATCTATTTATGGTGCAGACACAGAGACTGAATTGTATACAAACGCATGCATCTAGTATAATCTCCACAGAAAACCATGAAATGAAATGTGTCAGTCTAGAGCAGTAAGTACTGCATGTAAACATAAAGTCACTGTTCTCAATGTCAAGTTTTGGCCTGTGGGGTATAAATCCTCCCGGCCCTGGGCTGTGGAAAAGTGATACTACATTCTCTGAAGTGATGAAGCTCCAAACAATACATTAGAAATAAGTGGGAGTGACTTTTGTGATCTATAAATATTTATTCACAACCTGAGCTCACTACCATTCTTTTGGCTTAATGGCATCAAATTTACCCAGCCACTTTCCCACACTTTTGTCAACACCAATAAATCTTAAAATAAAAAAGAATTAATACTAGGTGTGGTGCTCCGGTTTCCTCCCACGTTCCAAAAACACATGTTGGTAGGTGGATTGGAGACTCAAAAGTGTCCGTAGGTGTGAGTGTGTATGTGAATGTGTGCGTGTGTGTGTTGCCCTGTGAAGGACTGGCGCCCCCTCCAGGGTGTATTCCCGCCTTGTGCCCAATGATTCCAAGTAGGCTCTGGACCCACCGCGACCCTGAACTGGATAAGCGCTTACAGATAATGAATGAATGAATAAATGAATGAATAATACCAGGTGATTTTGTCTACCAAATGACATATCAGGCAGACATCAGCAGGTATACCCACAAGTGAAGTGAAACAAACTAGGGCATATCACTATATGGGAAATCTTTATTATACTGATGGCCTCTACTACTCACACAGACCTTGAGGCTGCTTCTACCTACAGGTTTAACTGTGGATAACAATGGACTTGTGTGGTGTTAAGGTGATTCTAAGCCACTTATTCATAATTTTATAAATGTTTTGACCAGATATTTGGTTCCACCCAAAGTTTCTTCCACCATCTTTGAGGCAGTTTTTCCTTTACACTGTCGCTTTTAGGTTGCTCACACTGGGTTATTCATTTGTGTTAATTCCGAACTACTGTAAAGCTGCTTTGCAGAATATGAGGTTGTAAAATGTACTATTAAATGAAATAAGTAAAAATAGTAATTAATTAAGACTTCTGTGTGGGAGAGACAGATTTAGAACATAGGAGAATGTGAAGGAAAAGAAGGAGTAGGCTAGACATTTCTCCCTTTCAGGAAGTGCATGGCAATGTCACATGTCTCCTCCAGACACCAGAGCAAAAGTGACACAGTGCAAATTCAATCAAGTGAGGGTGGGGTGAGTTGGCACGAACACACCTACACAGCATACAAACATACACTCTCTCTCTCTCTCTCTCTCTCTCTCTCTCTCTCTCTCTCACACACACACACACACACACACAGACAGAGACAAACATGCACATTCACACAGCTGGTGTGATGGTGGGTGTGGGGGGGAATGGGCTCTATGCCACTGCTCCATTATGAGGGGGGAGAAGAGAGAGAGAGAGAGAGAGAGAGAGAGAGAGAGAGAGAGAGAGAGAGAGAGAGAGAGAGAGAGAGAGAGAGAGAGAGAAGATGACGGAGGCACTGAGACCGTGACAGGAGACAGTGTGAGTTCAGCAAACCCATCACCTCCCAACCACAGCCTGTTTATTTCCTCATCAACATGCTCTGGATATTGCACATGCTGTGGCTACAAATATGACATGCCCCAATGGAAACAGAGCATGAAGAACTAGCAGACCTTAATGCCACTGAGAGGGTAAATTTACAGTTACACTCACAACAGTGATACACTGAATTTCCCTGACTGCATGGAAGCATTTGTATCAATTGCAAGAAAAGAATTGTCTTAACCTACAAGCTAAAATATATTTCTATAAAAGATAATTGCTATTAAATGGTAAACTGATTCAAATAATGTTTCTACATTCACTACATTACGTAAATGTTCTTATTCACAGCATCTTACAATTTTGCAGTGCAAGCAAATGCAGTATTAATTATTTTGTGCAAGGACTTTACTTGGAGCTGCATGCTGATCCTCCCCAAGCTGGAAACTGAACACTTGTCTGCTGTTACAGTGGTGTTATCCACTACAAAATATCAACCACTGCACCAAAGTAAAAGAGATAGAACTGCTTCAGATCAGCAACTATGTGCAACCCTCACTATAACTGTAGATATTTCCTCTCAGCAGTCTGTCCTTCTCAAGTGTCAAATAACCTCAGGTCCACCCTAGCAAAAAACAAAAAGAGTAGCAGCCTCTGGAGCTTTACTTTCCTGAACTTTCATGACAAGGGACTCCCTTTTCTGTCTGTCATCTGTTGTCCCTAAGAAACCACTGCCAATGTGGAGTCGTTTCGAGTCCCCAGCACCACAGAGACTCGACAATCTCCAAAACTGTCATCACTGACCTGACATCTATCACATTCTGTACCTACCTTAAAGAAGAAACCCCACCAGACCACCAAAATCTCCTGTCTGCACCTCCATCTCAGAGCTGTCTCCTAGACTCTATATTCTACAGTGAGGGTCTCACTGACCATAAGCCACCATCAGCTAGTTCCCAGATATCTGTGGCTCAATCCAGTGGGAACACATTAACCTTTCAAGGACATCTGCTGCAACAATCTAACTGGAAGAGTTTAATCTTTGCAGACGGATCAGCATACTCAAAGGATATAGGGTCAACAATACATATTTGCCATGTAATAAAATCCAAGCTCTTATGTTTGTTGTTTGAGTGCAGTGTCCCTTGTTAAACCAGATGAGAGTTTTATTGAGGCAATAATTTTAATTCTGAGAAGTTGCTTTGATACTGTTCTTCAAATTAGCACACCCTACATGGCCATAAACACAACTACTAAGCAAAGTGTAAAAAGAAAATGTTAGCATGCACACATGAAATCTGACAGATCTCATAAGCTAACAGCAATGTAGAAAGTGACAGTGTTTTCCAGTTCATGAAATATAATAACAGTCAAGGGGATGTAACCAGATTCTGGAGAATCTCCTTTCACTGTCCTCTCTGAAATGCTGTGTAGTGTTAGCCACTCTGAAATGCTCTGAAGTGTTTGCCACTCAACCTCAGAGTCAAGAATGACCCAGCACAAAGATGAGTGGAGGAGAGATGCAGAGTTTATAGAGATAGGGGTCAACAGGTTTTTATTCTGAGGTCATGAAGAGAAAGTCATGTAGTTCACATTCTCCTCAAGGCACTGCATACTATTTGAGAAATAGTATGGAACCAGTGAAGAACATGTTAACATTAACATGATCAGCTGAAAGGCTAATATCCCACTTGGTTGAAATGGGACAGGGAAGTGTCAGGGAGTTTTCATATGAGTGATATTAATAGATATTAATGAGGAATGTGTAAAGAATGGCTGTTCACTTGGGGTTAGCTTTTAACCTAGCATAGCTTAGCATGTATGTTCGCTAGCTCTCTGATTACTGTTTTTCATTCATTCATTCATTATCTGTAAGCGCTTATCCAGGTCAGGGTCACGGTGGGTCCAGAGCACTACCTGGAATCATTGGGTGCAAGGCGGGAATACACGCTGGAGGGGGTGGCAGTCCTTCAGAGGATGACACACACACATTCACTCAGGCACTTTTGAGTCTCCAATCCACCTACCAACGTGTGTTTTTGGACTGTGGGAGGAAAACGGAGCACCCAGAGAAAACCCACGCGGAGAACACACCAAACTACTCACAGACAGTCACCCGGAGCGGGAATTGAACCCACAACCTCCAGATCCCTGGAGCTGTGTGACTGCGACACTACCTGCTGCACCACCGTGCCGCCCTGATTGCTATTATGTACAGTTTATATAAAATATGTCTGGCCATACACTGTTAGATACCTTTTATTTCACTGATTTGCTCCTTGTCTGCTTCAGCTTTTTAAAGTTCTCTTACAAACTGTAGAAAAGCAATAACTGTCCATTGTATTTTATATGGGGATGGCCTTGAGTTTTTTTTTGAAGCAACTCAAGAGCACATAATATCAGCAAAAAGTCTTACTGAAATAGTTTCTAGATGGACCTGATATAAGGTATCACTGTCATCCTTGTTTTTTCCAACAGAAAGTGAACTACAAATGTAATATGCATTGATACTGAGTGCCACATGTTCAAAGGGCAGAAAAATGAAGAGTGCAGTCAAAGACTGTAGAACTAAACTTTTATTATCCAACTTCTGTTAAAATATTTCACAGAAACTGTGGGGCTGTTAGGTTATAATAGTAGGAAAGAGTAACCCTAACCATGACCCTTTAAAATGTTCAGAGTGAATGCAGCTTCTTCTATAGAAAATCTGCTAATAAAAACACAAATGGTGCAGGTCCTCCTTGAAAAACTGAAGTTTTCCTGTATCTAGGTATCTGGATGTGGCTGCTTTCCAAGTAAGCCAAAAGATAAACAAATAACACACAGACAGGGTTACCTCCCTCACTGTGACTTCAGTTGGGTAAACTGAGATTGCTATCCTTCAATTGATTTAACTTTCAGTTGATTCCATAGGGGATGAGGCCACGGATCCCCTAGTTAGTGACCTCATGGAGTTCATCCCCTAAATTTCAAAGATCTCACCATGACAGTGCAAATCCTCACAGATCCTCAGCTCACTCTCACCCTTGTGAGCCTGATTCCTGTTGTCTGTGCGAAACTGAAAAGCATGGAAGATCTGAATTTCTAAAGCACATTACACATTGAAATGTCACACCTCTTTACATTGTCTGGGCCCTTCCAGACATGATAGATCTGTGCTTGGATGCCATTGCTTTTCTCATACTCAATCAGTGCCTCTCCAGCTATGGAGGTGAAGCAAAGTGCAAAGTGCTGTTTTCTGCTTCAGATCTGTTTACCATGTCCCTGCATCATGGTATACATGACATGCCAAGCTCCATATACAGGCCTTGTCTATAATTTTATACTGAGCATGATGCGCTGCTAAAGCTGAAATGCAGTGTTTTTTATTCACATCCAGCATAATTCTGTCAAGCACAGATTTATTAAAGGAGTACAGATTACATGCCCAGTGTTTAGTGATAATGTTCATGAATAATCTATTGCACATGGAGAAAAGGTGATCAGCAAGACAGATATGCACCTCTCCAGCACTGC
Organism: Hoplias malabaricus; assembly: GCF_029633855.1. NCBI lineage: Eukaryota > Metazoa > Chordata > Actinopteri > Characiformes > Erythrinidae > Hoplias > Hoplias malabaricus. The sequence goes on from NC_089803.1 coordinate 30,439,673, forward strand.
ACATTAGCAGCAGGTGTGACTATAATTCACTGCTTACATTAATCAGTCAGACTAGCCACTGGCTAGCTAACTAGCCATTTAAAAGTGTAAAGCTCTACAGAAAAGAGAGAGTGAGCGAGTGAGTGAGAGAGAGAGAGAGAGAGAGAGAGAGAGAGAGAGCAGGAATAGAGCAATATCCTCATTTAAGTTCATACTTTTCACCATTTGGAGTTCTCTCCGTTGCCTAAAAACTTGCCAATTAGTTTTTTTTTTACTCATTTACAGACACTGGGATTTCGTTAACACATTAGACCAGTTTTCAGCACGCCAACAGAGAGTTAGCAAAGCTAGCAAAGCTTTGGTCGCTGAAACTGTTTTTTTCACAGCATTTACATTTGACTTATTTTTGTTCAGTGACTTAATTGTAGTAAAAACACAGCACGTCCAACCCACAGACATTGTGTTTTCTTTGGTACTAGCTGCTCGAGTTGCTCGGTCGGCGTGTAGGTTGCTTCCATGTGGCTGATAGTGGCAGAATCATGTGACTACAGCTTGGTAGCATGGGGACAACACACAATGGGAACATAACTGACTAAAAGAAAACAAAGCAGCTAAATAATTTGATATAATTGATATAGACAAAATTATATCAATTAGAAGTTCTGAATGTCGATTTCGATCAATTTTCTATTAATTGCCCAGCCCCAGTCAGTACATATAAAATCTGTGGGTGTTTAAAACTGCACCTTATCTATTTTTTGGTTTAAGGCTTAAATGACACTTCCTCATCCTTTTAACCCTATCGCCCATCACGATCACCATAGCCCTGTTGGCCTCTGAGTGACCTCTCCCTGCCTCCAGCCAGAGCACTTAACATTGCTTCTCCACCTGTGAAGACATGGACCACTTCAAAGCACCATGCAGTGATTGAGCTCTGATTGCTGTGGGCCACTTGACTCATTTCATCTCATCTGAAGGACTAAACTTCTCGGGAATGAGGTGGGAGTGAGATGGAATTCTCTGGGAAAGAAGAGATAGTTTCTCCCTTTGATGGACTGAGCTTATTCAGAACTGCTCCTTTTAGGCCCATTTGATCAATATAAAAGCAATTATTATACAACTACAGAAATAACATGCAACTACAGTATACATACATACATATATATATATATATATATATATATATATATATATATATATATATATATACAGAGTAAATATTTCATGGGGTTGCTCAAAACTTTATAAATGTTAGGAAATGTTGTTCTTTTAAGTTTGAGAGTTCATGGTTTATAACATTATTTCAGCAGTGCATTTTCCATGTAGCCTACTCAAACGACTGTATTGTTCAAATCAATACACTCAGCCTTTTCTATACTTAAAACAAATTACAGCATGGCAACTTTGCTGTGCATAGGGCAAAGGGTAAAATATTTCTGAAAGATTTGCAAAATACAAAAACATCTGTATTCTATATATTAAATAATAAATACATATGATGTTACATTTGGTTGATAAGGCTTGAGTATAATTTTCTGCTAAATATTTTTTATCTAGTGCCCTCTAATGGACTGGCACTACGTGCAGGGTCTTGTGCTCAGTGATTCCGAGTAGGCTCTGGACACACCACAACCCTGAACCGGATAAGTAGTTACAGAGAATGCATGAATGAATATCTGTTTTCTGTTTTTTTTCTCTGACAGTGAAAAATAAAAACCTGCAGCTGGTTGTTTGGAAAGGATATTTAAAATATTGTGTTTACTTATTGTTATATTTTCAAATCTACAACACACAAATGGTACTGTCGGGGCCTGGTGAACGGTAAACGGACCTTACAGAGTAAATGTGATTGCATGTGAAGTCCAAGGCCCCAGCTTATGGCAGTGCAGTCAGACTGATCCAGGAGCATCATTTCTGCTCAGTCTTTCTGAGAGTAAAGTGCTAGTGACAGGGGCAGAATTCCATGTGGTAAGTGATCAGAAGCCAAGTGCTGTCCCCTGTGTGCTGCCATACACAGCCCTGCAGTGACCATGCTGGCCAGGGTTTCCGCTTTACTGCTTTGCCCTGATTGTTCCATCTGTCTCTGAATCGCCCACCACTCTCTGTCTCTAATAAAAAAATGTGTGGAGTTGGACTCCAGCAGGACAGGACAAAAAGGCCTCACTGGGCTGTTTGATACATTCAGAGACTGGTGGGTCAAGGTCATATCTGTTCGGTTTTTGTGCATCACTGTACTGAAATTTCTAATTAGAGTCTGAGATGAATGGGATTGTCATCTGATGAATGTAGGCTCAACATCATGCAGTAATGTAATAAGTAGCACTCTTGCCTTTAATGACACTTCCAAAAATTCTGACATAGATTTGGGGCTTGATTTATTGATATTATTTCCAGCCAGTCTATGGTGGACATCATATTTTCCAAACACAAGGTTTTCTAAACAGCTAAGTTCTATCAAATAAAGATACCAATTTATGTTTTTCTCTCTGGAGCAAATGAATAGAAGAAATATTTTATAGGTTTATATAATCAAATGTTTTCCTTTAACCATATATTCAGCTAAAAAACGTTTTTGGATCGTAATCCTTATGAGTGTATGATCCTTGCACCCTTGAATATGTATCAGAATGTTACCAGAGAGAGTACCTTTCTGTTCCTTTGATTAAACAAATAATGTTTTAAAGCACACTCATTGTTAAGGAGATGTGTACACGTGAAACCTTTTTTAAAGCTCCTCATAATGTGAAGGGATTAGGGACCCTTAATTTTAAGTGGGTTCCTGGCACCTTTAAATATACAAGACCCAAAAAGAGTTCTCTGAAGTGTCCAGAAAATAGAAGAGTCAAAAGATGTCTTTTTTTTTAAAAGATTTATAAATGTCAAGAGCCATTTTAAACCAAAAAGAACATTTTGTACATGAATTAAAGGTTTTCTCGAAATGTATGTCCATGCTAGAGACCATTTAACGTTTCAAAGCCAGTAACAATGCAGACATCTGAATCTCAGCATCCTCCAGGCCCACACTAACATATAGCATAACCCACAGAGCTTAAGCATGATGGACATCTCTACTGGATCATGTGCCGCAACATCTTACATCATATGTGATGACCTCTTTTCACAGAAATACGACTGTGTGCAGGTTATGAAAAACAAAATGCCTAGAAAGGATTTGTTTTGCTTTCTTGGTAAATGTCCCTCCTCTGTGCAGACCATTGCCAAGCATCATGTCTTTCATTCTAGGCTCAAGGTTGTGGTTAGGCTTGGAGAATGATTGCCTAGACTTTAACATTACACGTCAACCCAGATATACAGCACCATAGACCAGTGATGTAAAGTGGCAACTCTTTAATTTGATCATTTTGACATGCACGTCATCTGCTGTGAAATGCCAATGGATGTTAAATAACCAAATGTCTACAAACAGAGTGAAACAAACTCTTTGTAATCTGATTTTATAAATGATATGGCCTACATACAGATTAGGGCCAAAGCTCTCATTCAGCTTTGACCTGCAGTTGCTTATATAATGGCATAGCCTACTATTATATGGGCCTATATGACTCTTTATAAGACTAAACGTGTTCCATTCTGGACCAAACCATTGCTAGCAAAGTGTTAGCTCTGTTAAAGCATTGAAGCCATTTAGGAAAATAAAGACTGAAAATAGACTGGGCTTTGGGAAAGTCGACCTTAATGAAGCCCATTCACGAAGACTCCAGATCATGACAGGCAGTCGCACAGGTAGCTCATTAAAAGCTGTTTGTACTGACTAGAGAAACTCTCATACATTTATGGTAAAATTAATCAAAATGAATATACAAAAAAATGATGTGTAATAAGGGCATCAAAGGTGAACCTCGGAAGCTGTTATTAAGCGCTTATAGAAGCCGTTGCTTCATAACAACACCATAATATCATCGCCCTGGTGTTACGTGCGGAGCAAAATGTAGACTGTTCCTTCATCTGTCACATTGCTAGTGCACGATGCCACACGTCCACAGACAAAGAGATTTGTTCTCGGATCTTAGCGCAAGCTTTGCTGCTGATGTTGCTTTCCGTGGATGTACTGGCGGCTAGAAAGACGCCCTCACACATCCCCAGCAAACAACAGGCCACTCAGCCTCGTTTAGACACTGATAGGTGTGAATACACAGCATCACACTGCCGCAAAAGCCCCCCAAAACTGGAGAAGAGCCAGGTGCACCTGCTCTGGACACGCAGTGATTCCAGCAGCTGTCCTGCCCACATCAGGAGAATGTGAAAGGAAGGATGGCTTCGAGTGAGAGAGAAAAAGAGAGCAATAAACACACGTAACCCGTGCCTTACCTTTCTCCAGTCATTCGTTATTCCTCACTCGTCCTTCGACAAGAAACACAAACCAGTCCGTTCCTCTCCTCAAAAAATATGCCCCTAGAATCGGACAACAAAATCAGCCTGCTATCCGTCTACCCGTCGCTGTGCTCTCTCCTCCTCATCCTCATGCCATTCAGCGATGCAGCAGAGGCTCGAGGACACGCCCATACCCCCGCCCCTCTGTCCATTACGTCAGGGAGGAGCAATTTAGAGGCACCGCCCACTCTCTCTCTCTCTCTCTCTCTCTCTCTCTCTCTCTCACCCTGTTTACCGTGTTTCCCACGCAAGCTTTCGGTTAGGCTGACACAACAAAAAACAACAGTGACTTTTTATGGTCCCATAAGTAAAAGATGTACACAGACATAGATTTATATTAAATAATATATATTTTTAAAGATAAACCATTTCAAAATATATCTTAAACACACTTTTATAAAACCACTCATGTTGCCCCCAATGTGGACAAACTGCATGTGAAATCTTCTTAAAGTGCCTGCATTTTGCATTTTTTACTTTCAGTTCAGTGTTGTGCTAACCTAGACCTCACAAAAAGAGTGTTTATTAAAATCAGGTTATTTTGCAACCTAATTTCATTATATTGACTGTATAGACTTGGAAGTCAATTTCAGTACATTTAAAACATTAATTATATTTACATACTCTTTCAAACTATTTGTTATTTTTCTTGACATGGGCCTTAAGATCAGCTGATGGATGTCTCCTCACCAAACCCAGGCCACACGTCCACCATCTCCAGCCAGAGAGGGGCGCCATGTGATAACAAGCTATGGCTACCTAAGAGAAAACCTTTGATATCGCTGAAGAACAAAAAGAACAAATCACAGGCAACTACTTACGCAGACATGCGCTTTTTGTTTTTTAAAATAAAATGTAATACGTTTGAATGCATGCATTTTTGTATGGCATATGAAGATCTTAACTCACATTTGTTTTCTTTGCTTTTTGTTAGAGTCCTCCTCTTATGAATAATATAAATACAGCTTAAAATGTTTTGCACAGACAGTGTAACACTTCGGTGTCAACTGGGGGCTGCGGAGACTGATGATCGTGGAGGCTGCTGGGACAAAATCTACGCGAAAGCTCCCTCAATCTGACAAAAGAGAGACTTAAACTCTCACTCCCTCTGCTGTTCAGACGGCGAATCTGACCTCTACTAACTAAAATAAAAGTTTAACTATAATATTAAACCCATTAAAAAAATACAAAAAATTACATTTTATACCATGACCTTTTCTGAATAATAAATTGTGGAATATTTATTTAATAATTACGTCCACGAAACTATTAAATATTTTATAGAGCCTTTAATCTCAATGATAATGTGGGGATTTGTAAATATGCAGTAGCTACCCTTACCTCACATTTGTTTCACCCTCTGTGTGTTTAGACTGAGCAGATTCATCAAACTCTTATTCAGATTTTACATTCCATTCAAAATGGGATTTCACAAGCCTTAAATTGCTCTATAGAATTTCCCATTCCTTAAACAGGAATTGACCAGGCAAAAGCTTCAAGTTGTTAGATCAGATGTCCATGTAAATGTCTTTATAATTTTAAAGTCAATGTAAGCCATATTCCAACTCAATACTTTAGTGTTTAGTCACTGAATCTCTCCCATATTTGAATTCTTATTCAGACTTTCCAGTCCATCTTAAATGGTTCAGCAATCTTTAAAGTTTGACAGTTTATTATGGGGATGTGGAAAATATATCTGCTAGTGTTGTGACTGTAATACCCACAGTGCATACAACTCAAAAGGGCTTTGAGCTTTGTAACTGTAATCTTCTCGTTTAGATAATTTAATATAATGAACTCTAATTGGTTTAAACTGTTTTATGACGTCAGAAACTGAGCAAACATAAAGCTATCACAATATGACAATACATCATGTCTGTGCTGTAAAAAATGCTTAAACCATAAAAAGACAGGCACTGACTGTATACCACTGCTGGTCCACCATCGGACCACTCAGATTACTGTCCTGTGTTCAGGATATAACTCATTTATAATCTGCTCAAACAGATTTTAAATTCACAGAGACTTTTATTCTGGAAAGCAAACTAATACAAATATTAACAACAACTCTGAGAGATATAATAATGAGTATAAGCCTGGTATAAAATGATTATACTAAAAATGTCGACACTGTGCTGGATTAAAATTATTTACTAATCTTATTTATGAAGTTTAACAAAAGAACCTAATTAAAGGGGAAAATGGACTGTGAATGGAAAAGTGCTAAAATGTGGCATTTGGGCTGAAATTCTGTTTAATCACCAGTGGTCCGCCCAGAAAACGCTGTGTAAAACACTAGTGGACCTCCAACTTCGCCCTCAGTGGGTCAACAGTGGTCCGCCGTCTCCTTGCTCTCAGGGAAATGTCACAAGCCCGTAATAATGTTAATCTCCCGTGGGTTTTTTTTTTCCAAAACTGGATAAATCCGATTTTGGGCTTCTGGGAAAAGCAGACACTTTTTTTGCAATAACATAGGATTAGATAATGAAGTTGTATTATACAACAATACGAGGTTGTTCTCCGTACTATTCATCATTTCTGTTGTCCATTGACGGTACAGACCTGCCGTTCTTTGTCGCCCACGGAGCTGACCAATCCCCCGCTGACCAATCCCTCGGCTCTTTCATTAAGCGAGAGAGCTGGGGGTTAGTTGTGTAGCCGTAGTGATTGTTTATCATTGGTCATGTGGCTCTGAAATAAGAGGACTGGCCCACTCTAGTGAAGTGTGGTGTTTAATACATGGAGTTTCTCTGAGAAGTCTTCTCACTATGGAGGCAGGATTATCGCCGCTGCTCCTGTTGTTGTTATCGTCGTGTTGTGTGTGGTGTGCCCGGTCGAAGCCGTCGTCCGTGTCGTGTCCCGTGGGTCAGTTCGCGGTGAAGAGCCAGTGTGTGCTGTGTCATCCCACCTGTTCCGAGTGTGAGGGACATGAGCTCTTTCAGTGTACCGCCTGTGGAGTAGGTAAGTTTAGAAACACTTCAAGTGGTACTCAGCCATAGCTCGTAGAAATAGTAAATGCTTATTTTTAGCGCGGACTCGGGTCATGTTTTCTGCGCTTTTTATAGTGCTGCTAATACATTATTTTCCACTTGTTACATTAACAGAACTACCTGAAATTATAGTGACCTCAAGTCCATCAGAAACCTCATTTATCCCTGTTGTTCATAAGCCAGCGTCGGGGTTGTATAGTAGCAAAACAATAGAAACAGCAGTCCATGGCGTGCCCATTAATCTTTAGCAGTCCTTCCAAAAGATTCACTTTCTACTTGTTGAATTAGCTTCTGCATGACATTAATATGACCTTTACTGTCAAAATAAAGAAAAATATCATATCATATCAGCTGGAAGTTTAAAAATGTACTTCAGCTAAATAAGAACTCAAAATAAGTCTTTTCACAAACATATAATACTTGATCAGGAGTGAAAATATTCCAGGTCAATGAATTCTGCAGATTTTCCCAAACCTACATGTGTCTTCCAATTTTTCTAAATTGTTTATTTAAAGGTTACACAGTGGGAAATCTGAATGAATATATCTGATCTGTGAACTGGTCTGCCTCAAGCATTCTTCACATATGTACTTTTCCACCATAATTTGATTTAAAAAGCATTTTTCAAAGTATGGATGTCTTATGCGTCAGGCAACAGGTAAGCTTTTAGAGGCATTTGGATATCCGGCTAGTGTCACTGCCACATTGAACAATTCAAATGCTCGAAATTGGTTTTCATCTTTGTCACTGTGTTTTAGAAACAATTAGAACAATTATCTATAGTGAAATGCATGTTTAATTTCTCAGCAACTTAGTGGAAGTTAGCAGTGTAGTGGAAGTTTTAAGTAGGCTACGTCCAGCATCAGTCAGCAAAAGAACTGAGGTTTGTCAGTCTGTTTCTTTTTTTACACCTTTTATAACCAAAATCTTAAATCTCCAAAGTCAGAGACAATGAAACATTTGTACAGATTCTGAGCCAATCAAATATAATGAAATTCTACACAAACAAATAATTATTCAGGTTTATGTAAAAGGAAAATGTAGATTGCTTTTCTTGTTCATATATTTAAGGTAGTGATGAAATTTGACTAGGCTTAGACTAGTCTTACCCATGGTTATTCATAGAGAAGCATGCCTTTAGCAGAAATACATCAAACCAAAATGTGAATGTAGAACTAATCTTTTCACATTGGACTATGGAAGTATGTTCTGAACTCAGATCAGCATTACTACTTTGAGTAGCTTGGGGATTTTTTTTTTTTTTTGGATGGGGGTGGGGGTGTTCTTTGAGTGGAGGCACACACTATTGTGTAGGTCACAAAAGCAACCATTCCAAGAGGCTGTTGCCAGTGCACTCTGCCCAGCTGCTGGGATGAAACAATAAGATGGCTTATATAGCGCTTCCCATTTTTCAAAGTAACTAAAGCAGCCTTACCTTAGAACAGAGTTTGTTTAATGCCAAAAGATGTGAAGGTGCTTGCAAATGTTTCAGATTAGAATGATGACTCACATGCGGTTGGACCTCCATTAGCATATACATTTTAATGATTCATCTGACACTGGTGATTTCTCCTTACATGATGTGAACTAATAGTAATATTGGTAATGCCATATAGAATTATCTTCTGTGCCACTGAGAAATCAGTTTAAACCAAACATAAGGCCATTGAAATACTGTCAGAAAGGTCCCAGGGAACCTGATACTGGATGGGCAACTGCATACCATGACTGCTGTCACCCCTCCTTATGGATGATCTAATGCCACAGGTTTAAACACCACACTTAAGAATAGCTAATTCATTCACAGTGCTTTCTGGACTTCTTTGCTTTAAATACTTGGCTTTAAAAATATGTACTGAAGTAAGTCAGGTTACTGTAAGAAGTGGAAAAAGATTGAACAGTCTTCTTTATGAAAGTGTGTCTAGCACGAGCAATTGCTTTATAAACAGTGTTACTGTTGTAGTGAAGGTTACTTTTCCTGTTACAGAACACAAAATACATGCCCTAAAATGTAATGTGTAATGTATTCTGTTACATTGCTCAACATGTGTAACATATTCTGAATACATTTTAAAACTTCAACATTTTCTCACATTTTTAAAGCAGTGTGAGTGCAGCACTTCACTATCTATAGACAGACATAAAATAGTGTTTGGCAAAGATTCTTTCACACATTTGAGTTAGAACAGCAGTGTATGTCTCAAAGGCTTTCTTCAGAATGTGCTTGCTGCAGGTGGCTGTACATCCATCAAGTGTGTAAAACAAGACCAGCACCACCAATACCTCCCCATTGCTCTTGATTGGCCTTGTTTACATTTCTTCCAGCCCTGGCACACCCTGTCAGTCAGAGCACCCCCCACTATTTCTATTTAGAGAAAACACCATGGCAGACAAAAACAGATGACAACATTTGGGTTACACCCAACACAATCAAGAAATTTTGCTGATGATTTATTGTCATAAATAATTGTGATAACAATAATTTGTCTTTTTATTCATTGTATTTAATTGGTTGATTATACACTTAAGTGGTCTGATTGGCTGATAAAATTCCTAGCTGTCAATAACTGGAAAAAGACACAAACCCAAATAAACAAACATAACTTATAATTGAACTTTAAATGTGTCATTAAAAATTTTTGGTACTGTTCATATCTACTGAGAGCCAATATATATATATATAAATATATATAAAGTGAAAGCAGAACTTACATATATATATATATAAGTATATTACAGATATATATATATATATATCTGTAAGTATATATATATCTGTAAGTTCTGCTTTCACTTTATGTATTTGCACATTCTTGTTCATCATATACATGATTGCAGAAGCTAACAACTCTTTAAAATAATTGCAATTATAAATAAATAAATAAATAAATAGGTCAGCAGGGTGGCGCAGCAGGTTGTGTCGCTGTCACACAGCTCCAGGGACCTGGAGGTTGTGGGTTTGAGTCCCGCTCAGGGTGACTGTCTGTGAGGACTGTCTGTTGGTGTGTTCTCCCTGTGTCCGCGTGGGTTTCCTCCGGGTGCTCCGGTTTCCTCCCACAGTCCAAAAACACGTTGGTAGGTGGATTGGCGACTCAAAAGTGTCCGTGTGTGTCGCCCTGTGAAGGACTGGTGCCCCCTCCAGGGTGTGTCCCTATGATTCTGGGTAGGCTCTGGACCCACAGAGACCCTGAACTGGATAAGCGGTTACAGATAATGAATGAATGAATAAATAAACATGCAATTACTGGATTATTTAATATTTGTGATTGGCCTAATTTGTGTGTAAAGGATTATTAGTATTTGCTTTTGTGATGGGATTCATGTTTTGTTTCACTGTATGTTTATTATACAGTGATTACTAGAGCATATTTTGTGTGTGTGTGGGTTGGGGGGGTGGGCTGTCATGCTGCTTGTGTGAACTCTCTCATACTTGGCTAGCTCTGTTTTCACAGCTTCTAACCCTAACTCCTTTTAATCATCAGATATACTTGATCCTGTGTTGTAATTTGTAGTTCTGCATACCCATCAGGGCCCACAAAGGCTCAGGGTATTGAAATAACTTGTCCTTTCACAGTGATCTAGGGCAGGTGTTCTGTCTTAATATTTTAGAAAAAGCATTTTTTTATAGAAAAAGCTGCAAAACGTTTCTCACGTGTGTAAGCATTCACCTACAGCAGCAGGCCTTGGCAGTGATGAAAAAATCAGTTGCCAACATGAAAGATTTAACAGGTGCTGTTGACATTTGTAGACGAGGATGGGAGAGAGCGCTTCCTTCACCAGGGCCACTGTAGAACCCACTGCCCTCGGGAGTTCTACCCAGATCGAGTGCAGTACACCTGCCGGCCCTGCATCGCTGACTGTGAAATCTGTGCAGATGGCAGCGTCTGTGCCAAGTGCAAAGAAGGATATAAACTCCAGAGTGGACACTGCCTCACAGAGCTGTGTGCTACAGGTATGTGGAGAAATGAGGAAGACTGGTTTGAAAATGTGGAATAAATGTTGGCAATTGGGTGCAGATAAATACTATGATAATCATGTTGAAACAAGATACTTGCTTAACCAAGTACAGAATTGTCATTGATGCGAAGCACTGCACCCCTTAAGGAGGATTTTGTTGCATGTGTGAGTATGTATGAGTGAGTTATAAGCCTGTTACATTTTGTACTTTGTACTCCAGAATAATATATTGTAATTAATATTATCATGTATTAAGTGTGCATTGTATATATTGCATGTAACAACATTAGTGAATGTAAGTCTACTCATATTTATAATCTAAATACTGATCCAGATGTTGAGTAATCAGCATGTATACCTGTCAGTTTTTGTCAACTTTTAAATTACTGATGATAGTATTGTGTGTGCAGTGAACTAATTTCCTATAAGTTGGTTATAAAACAGATTTTTAGGGCAGGGCGGCATGGTGGTGCAGCAGGTAGTGTCGCAGTCACATAGCTCCAGGGACCTGGAGGTTGTGGGTTCAAGTCCTGCTCCGGGTGACTGTCTGTGAGGAGCTTGGTGTGTTCTCCCTGTGTCTGCGTGGGTTTCCTCCAACGGTCCAAAACACACATTGGTAGGAGGATTGACGACTCAAAATGTCCGTAGGTGTGAGTGAATGTGTCACTCTGTGAAAGTCTGGTGCCCCCTCCAGGGTGTGTTCCTGCTTTACACCCAATGATTCCGGGTAGGCTCCAGACCCACAGTGACCCTGAACTGGATAAGCAGTTACAGACAATTAATTAATTAATTTTAGTGCTACATTGTGGTTTGTGATAATGAGTTTAGAATGTATTGCCTGTTCATATCAGCTTTTATGTTACTTGATCTAACATCCCTCTCCCTGTTTCAGGCCAAGTTAAGGATCCAGACTCAGGAGAGTGCATTGACTGTGAAACTGGCTGCAAAACCTGCTCTGCTGGTAAATTTTACTTCCACTTCCAATGTGTTATAAAGCAATATTGGAGTTTTTAGGAACTACATACATTAATATTAGTTGTTCTATGAAGTAAGTTGCATCATCTTCACATAAAGCCCCTCATGCTACTGTGAATTATGGTGTTATAGAATCATTTTAAGGCATAATTCCTTCCTAAGTCATGTTAAGTCCTGTTAAGAATGTCATATATCAGCTCTTTTTTAAAAACTGCTACTGTCATATTCAAAAAGTATACATAGTAGAAACCACCTTTTGAATGGTGATGCCAGCAAAAACTTAAAACTATTATTTTAGAGGAGCAATGAGTACTTTTCATCCATTTAAATGCATCTCTAGAGCCATGATACTGGCATCTAGAGTCCTGGATATGTCAGAGGTTCTGTACTAAATTGTTTTTTCACATTTTGGAGGTAAAAATAACTGCTTCTTCAAATAAGTACTGAGACTATTTTATTTCATCCTCAGTGTGTAGCTGTGGTTTTGTTGTTTTCTTGTTAGTGATCACCCTCACCAACCTTTCTTTCAACAGATGACCCAGAGTATTGTATCAGCTGCACTGATGGCTACTTTCTGTGAGTTTTCTTATTACATTTACTTCACCAGTTGTATGGTGCTATGTGTGTAGTTTACTAGGCGTTTATGTACTTTGCTTTGGTGTGTGTGGACTGGGTGCCTCAGGCAGTGTACCAGGAACAGAACTGTGATTGTGTGCTTTTCCCCTGTGTTGTGGCCTCTCTCTGTCCTATGCATCGGGTTTCCCTGAGCTCACAGTCATGCCTGGTTACCTGAGATCCATTCCTTTCAATGCTTCAGTGTAAAGCTTTAACCTGCCTCTTATGAGCTTTTCTCTTGTTCTTTGTGGTTTCACAGCTCAGTCTATAAAGCAAATCTACCTTCAAAATGGACAGTATGTCAAATACATTATGACATTATCATATTTCATAATATTATGTATGGTTTACACTGTGTATTATACTATAATACATATTAAAATCATGATATTTATTTTTTGTGTAATTGATGGTGAGTAAGTTGGAACTAGCAAAAGCACAATTGAGATTTAAAAACTAAGCTTTATACTGGCTGAAATAAGTCACATATTATACAGCAATAAAACAATACAGATTACTTTGTTGAAGACATTTAAGTATTTATATTTCATAATATACACTTAGGGCTGGATAATTATTATATATATATATATATATATAATCATTCATTATCTTTAACCGCTTGTCCAGTTCAGGGTCACGGTGGGTCCAGAGCCTACCTGGAATCAATGGGCGCAAGGTGGGAATACACCCTGGAGGGGGCGCCAGTCATTCACTAACACACACACACATTCACTCACACTTACGGACACTTTTGAGTCGCCAATCCACCTACCAACGTGTGTTTTTGGACTGTGGGAGGAAACCAGAGCACCCAGAGGAAACCCACACAGACACAGGGAGAACACACCGACTCCTCACAGAGTCACCCGGAGCGGGAATCAAACCACCCTATCGCAATATGAAATGTTTCAATGACAATTATATAATTTTTAAACACAATTTTTAGTATACATAATTTTCAACACCTCTCACTGACTGACATTCATTAAAGAGCACCATCAACAGTTCAGCGCACTCAATTTAAAATGTAGTTTAAAAATGTTAATATTGACAAAGCCAGTAGATTTGTGTTTGATGCAGATGTCATGTTTCTTGTTTGTTCTTGAAAGTTTTTACTGGATTTTATACTGTTCATATCTTTATCTGAATTATATTGTATCGACCAAAATTAAGAAATATATTGGATATATAAATTTTGGATATATTGTCCAACCCTATATACACTGATAAACCTTAATATGGAACTAACCTCCTTACTTTGCCAATCATTGTCCTGTTTATTAGCTCCACTATCCATATAGGTGAACTTTGAATTTCTGTAGTTACAAAGAGTAGTTCATCTTTAGCTCTGAATGCTTTGTTTGCCCCTTTTACACTATTCTTTAATGGTTTAGACCCCCACAGGAACCACTACAGAGTAGATATTATTCAAGTAGTAGATCATTCCCAGCACTGCAATGACACTGACGTGGTGGTGAAGTGTTAGTGTGTGTGTGCTGTTAAAGCACTAACCACAATATACTGCCAATACCAACCTGTGGGCAGTGGCCTGTGAGCATTGATGATGAACTAGAAAATTATTACCACACAATGTGTAGTAGCAAATGAGCTACTGTCTCTGACTTGTGTCTACAAGGAAGGTGGGCCAGCAAGGTGCAAATAATACAGTGGCCAGTTTCACAGTTAAAAAAAAAATGCTTCCGGTGTCCATGCAGAGGAACAGGTGGACTACAGTCTGTAGTTGTGTAACTACAAAGTGCACTTATATGGTGAGTGGCGCTGATAAAATGGACAGTAAACATTATTTTGGCTGACAAAACAGACAAAACACACACTCTCTCTCTCTCTCTCTCTCTCTCTCTCTCTCTCTCTCTCTCTCTTTCTCTCTCTCTCTCTCTCTCTCTCTCTCTCTCTCTCTCTCTCTCTCACTCTCACACACACACACACACACACACACACACACACACACACACACACACACACACACCCCACTATGAGATGGAGAGTCTACGGTAATGAGAGTGCACTCAGAGATGAACCAAGCTGGCACATTCTTTCATTGTGCTTGCTCTGTTGCTGTGGAGGCTTTGTCCACTGTCACACTAACATGCCTTCCTTAAAAGTGCAGTAACTAGTTGGAACACAGACAAAACCCTGTTGGAGACACTTTGTGTGCACCAGCAGATTGTCTGCTGTTATTTATGAACATTTATGTTAAATATAATGGCAACCTAATGCTAATTGTACAAGACAAGAGAGAGATACTACATCTAAGTGCCATCTGTTAATAATGATGCTCGTTCTTCCTCATCCAGTGAACAGATACGTGTTTGCACTGAGGGTTTCCTTCTAGTCTGCTGTTCTCTGTATTTAGGACAGTGTTTGTGTGTGAATATGTGTGGGTGGAGAGAGCCCTAGTCAGCTCCAGCAATGACGGATGTGTTATGGTCCTCCAGGCTGCTCTTCCTCGCCTCAATCATACAAGACAGATCCACACACACTGATGAAAAAGAGAGCAAGAGGCATTACGTCATGCATCAGTCTCCCTAGACCTTTAGCCTAAATATGAACTCATTTCAATCACTATTTGTATATGACTTCATTGTAAAACAATCCTCATACAACTCTATTTATCAATGTTCAGACTTCAGTGACCTTCTTTTCTGTTTTGCAACTCAATACCCAGGAGGCTTACAGAAGGCAGGTTCTATTCTTTCAGCAGACAACACACATTATTGTTCCTCTCTTCCCAAACAAGAGGAAACTATGACAGAGCTGAACAGTTTTGAATTTAAGTGTCTCATTCATGGTCCAGCTTTGAAGCTTTGATTGATGAGTAAAGCAGCAGTAGTGCAGCAGGTGCATTGTAGCTTTTGAACTATGGCTCTATTCTCCATTCAGGGGGTGTGGAGCGACCTCTCTGCTTACTATTCTGCAATCTTTAACATGCTGCCTGCCTTGGGCATCCTAGCAGTCCCTGTTTGTGATCTGCAGACCTCTGAGCTGAAGCAAGAACATGCTCATCAGTAATTTTTCAGAACTGTCCCACACATTATTTAGAGAATTAGACGATTACTGTTTAATAGGTCAGTCAGTGTTAAGTACACCACAATGAAATTCTCTTACACTTAGTGACTTTAGGTATGTTAAGGTCTATTCATTCTGAACACAGATGTTGAGGTACACAGGCACAGCTTGTAATATCTTTACAGAGAGGCACAACATAAAATAGGACTTTCTGGAGCAGCTGCACATGAGCCCTTAAAGGCAATGCACCACTTAATGGACCTCCATGAATATTTCACATTATTTTAGTTACTGACATATATAAATATGAATAAAAATGAAAATAGCATGCTTAATTTGCTTTAAAACTGACAATTTTATTAAATTGACGGGAAAACTACGGAAATTCTTGAACGCAACCGTGACGTCACTGGTGGACACCGTTATGACTGACTGTTATGACAGTATCTAGCTAGCTAAATAACAAACATTATTCATCACAATAGCCTAGCAATAAGCAAAACTCAAATTTAGAGGTACCGTTATTCTTGTAAATGTTATCGAAGTCGAACTCGAATTCATCCGACACTATAAACCTCCGTAATGCAGCCTAGTATAATCTGAGCCTCTGAGTTTAGCAAGTCAAGCTAACGTTAACTAACACCAACTAAAACAGGCGAAGTAAATGTACTTACCCTGTTTACCTCCATGTATACAGAGGCTCTTGAACACCTTTCGTTGGTTTCCTTACATGCCCATATTGTTGGAAAATCCATCCATCCATCCATCCATCCATTATCCACCGCTTATCCGGGTCCGGGTCGTGGGGGAAGCAGTCGGAGCAAAGAAACCCAGACCTCCCTCTCCCCAGCCACCGACTCTAGCTCCTCCGGGGGTATACCGAGACGTTCCCAGGCCAGTCTAGACATATAGTCTCTCCAGCGTGTTCTTGGTCTTGCCCCGGGGCCTCCTCCCCATTGGACATGCCCGGAACACCTCTCCAGGAAGGCATCCAGGAGGCATCCAAACCAGATGCCCGAACCACCTCAACTGGCTCCTCTCGACATGGAGGAGCAGCAGCTCCACTCCGAGTCTCTCCCGGATGTCCGAGCTCCTAACCCTGTCTCTAAGGGAGAGTCCAGACATCCTGCGGAGAAAACTCATTTCAGCCGCTTGTACCCGCGATCTCGTTCTTTCGGTCACTACCCAAAGCTCGTGACCATAGGTGAGGGTTGGGACGTAGATTGAACGGAAAATCGAGAGCTTTGCTTTTTTGCTCAGCTCTCTCTTCACCACAACGGACCGGTACAGACCCCGCATTACTGCTGACGCTGCACCGATCAGCCTGTCAATCTCACGCTCCATCTTTCCCTCACTCGTGAACAAGACCCCGAGGTATTTAAACTCCTCCACTTGAGGCAGGATCTCACTTCCAACCTGGAGAGAGCACTCCACCCTTTTCTGGCTGAGTACCATGGACTTGGACTTGGAGGTGCTGATCCTCATCCCTACCGCTTCACACTCGGCTGCAAACTGGTCCAGCAAGGGCTGGAGGTCCCGGCTCGATGAAGCCAACAAGACCACATCATCTTCAAAAAGCAGACATGGAATCCTGAGACCACCAAACCGGACACCCTCCGCCACTTGGCTACGCCGAGAAATTCTGTCCATAAAAATTGTGAACAGAACCGGTGACAACGGGCAGCCCTGACGGAGTCCAACTCTGACTGGAAACCAGTCGGACTTACTGCCAGCCATACGAACCAGACTCCTGCTCTGTTTGTACAGGG
The DNA here is from genome assembly GCF_029633855.1 of Hoplias malabaricus. Classification (NCBI taxonomy): domain Eukaryota; kingdom Metazoa; phylum Chordata; class Actinopteri; order Characiformes; family Erythrinidae; genus Hoplias; species Hoplias malabaricus. Next base: position 30,457,380 of record NC_089803.1, read on the forward strand.
ACTGGATAGCTCGTGACAAAGAGCCCAGTACCCCATACTCCCTGAGCACCCCCCACAGAATACCCCGAGGGACACGGTCATATGCCTTCTCCAGATCCACAAAACACATGTAGACTGGTTGAGCAAACTCCCATGCACCCTCCAGGATCCTAGCGAGGGTAAATGCGGAATCCGCATTGTTCCTCCTGGATCCGAGGTTCAACTATCAGTCGGACTCTCTTCTCCAGTACCCCCGCATAGACCTTACCGGGGAGGCTGAGGAGTGTGATCCCCCTATAGTTGGAACACACCCTCCGATCCCCCTTTTTGAAAAGGGGAACCACCACCCCAGTCTGCCAGTCCAGAGGCACTGCCCCCGATGTCCACGCGATGTTGCAAAGACGTGTCAACCAGGACAGCCCCACAACATCCAGAGCCTTGAGGAACCCGGGGTGAACCTCATCCACCCCCGGGGCCCTACCGCCAAGGAGTTTCCCTACCACCCTGGCCACTTCAGCCCCAGTGATAGACGAGCCCCCCCCAGGGTCCCCAAGCTCTGCTTCCTCTGCGGAAGACGTGCTAGTGGGATTGAGAAGATCCTCAAAGTATTCCTTCCACCGTCTGGTGACGTCCCCAGTCGAGGTCAACAGTTCCCCACCCCCACCATATACAGTGTTGGTGGAAAACTGCTTTCCCCTCCTGAGTTGCCTGACGGTTTGCCAGAAACTTCTTGGAGCCGACCGAAAGTTGTTTTCCATGTTCTCACCGAGCTCCTCCCACACCCGAGTTTTTGCCTCAGCGACTGCCGAGGCCGCAAGCTGCTTGGCTCCTCGGTACCTGTCGGCTGCCTCCGGAGTCCCCTGAGCCAACCAGGCTTGATAGGACTCTTTCTTCAGCTTGACAGCCCCCCTCACCCGGGGTGTCCACCACCGAGTGCGGGGATTGCCACCCCGACAGGCACCGACAACCTTGCAGCCACAGCTCCATTCAGCCGCCTCAACAATGGGGGTCCGGAACATGGCCCACTCGGACTCAATGTCACCAGCCTCCCCCGGGATGCACTCGAAGCTCTGCCGGATGTGGGAGTTGAAGATCTTTCTGACAGGTTCCTCTGCCAAACGTTCCCAGCAAACCCTCAGCACACATTTGGGCCTGCCAGGTCTGTCCGGCATCCTCCCCCGCCATCTGATCCAACTCACCACAAGGTGGTGATCAGTTGACAGCTCAGCGCCTCTCTTCACCCGAGTGTCCAGAACATATGGCCGCAGGTCAGATGATACGACTATAAAGTCGATCATCGAAATGCGGCCTAGGGTGTCCTGATGCCAGGTGTACTTGTGGACACCCTTATGTTCGAACATGGTGTTCGTAATGGACAAACTGTGACGAGCACAGAAATCCAATAACTAAACACCACTCGGGTTCAGATTAGCGGGGCCGTTCCTCCCAATCACGCCCCTCCAGGTCTGACTGTCATTACCCACGTGAGCGTTGAAGTCCCCCAGCAGAACAATGGAGTCCCCAGAATGAGTGTTCTCCAGCACTCCCTCTAGGGTCCCCAAGAAGGCATGGTACTCTGAACTGCTGTTCGGTGCATAAGCACAAACAACAGAGCCCTTTCCCCAACCCGAAGGCGCAGGGAAATTACCCTCTCGTCCACTGGGGTAAACCCCAACGTACAGGCGCTAAGCCGGGGGGCTATGAGTAAGCCCACACCTGGGCAACTCCAGAGTGAAAGGGCATCCAGCCCCTCTCAAGGAGATTGGTTCCAGAGCCCATACTGTGTGTCAAGGTGAGCCCAACTATATCTAGCCGGTACCCCGGTACCATTGTTGGAAAAGCACCAGTGAAATGAGCACTACAGATAACGGAGTGAGTGGATGGTCCTTTCCAAAGTGCCCATATAAAGTTGACAAATGTAGTCCATTTTCTGGATATTTTGTAATCGTTGGGCCATTTGTGCACAGATGTCCCACTGTACATTGAATTATTGCAGCCAAAACAAAACACCTTTTCGTCATTTTGCATTAAATTAAGTGCAACTTCTAGAGTTGTTGTGCACCATCTACGTCACAGGCAAGACGCCTATTAGAGTTTCCGAACACCGTTGGGGGGGGGTGACCAACGGTCTTTTAAACCTTATTCCTTGAATTAGTAAGAAGTAACAGGTTTTCTGACTATCAATAAACACAAGTTAGGAACTCAAATTCCACTGTATTTATTTGTTTGACATTTTCATATAGCTGGTGCTTAGACTTTAACATGGGGCTCTGCAAGACTACTGCTGTGCTCTTTTATAACAGCAACATCTAATATATTTGGCATGAGTTAGAAGAGAGTTTTTGATTCAAAACTAATCATGCTATATCAGTACTAGATTTCTGTACTATACTGCAGTACTGGAAATCATCACAGAAATGCCTCAGCATCAAGTGCAGTTCTTTTCTTCATTGTTAGAGGCTATAACAGCAGCAGAAGTGTGGAACAAACTAGTAATTAATACCCATGATTTCAAAAGAGATATGTTGGATGATTCGGTATCCACAAATTCTAACATCCAAACATCTTTAGCCATGAGATTTTCTAGGTTTCTCTATGTGTACAGATTCAAGCACCAATGTCGGCGGCACTGCCCCCAGAGGAGCTATGAGGAACGAGACAGAGGTCTGTGTCTGAGCTGCCCTGAGCCATGTTTAGACTGCAGGAGTGATAAACTCTGTCTCATCTGCCAACCTGGACACTTCCTCCACAGTGTGTACACCATCTTTCTTAACACTTACACTTTATAATGTATGCTGCTGTTTGAGCTTCCAGATTTTGCATTTGCTTGTTTGCATTTCATTGCGGTGGGTACACCTTTCCAAGTCAAATGAGAGGCCTTGACTCAATTCGTAGCACACCAGTTTGAGTCAATTTGGTGCAAAAAAAAAAAAAAAGGGGAAACATGCAAATGTGCATTTATAATGATGCAAAATGCATTTTCAGTTTTTAACCCATCCTACACATTAGTGAACTAGGGGCAGTGAACATACACCCAGAGCAGCAGGCAGACATCCACATCTAATTTCAGCTGACACTGAGACATTTCCCTTAAACAAACTGTAATTCTTGTGTCCTCCTTAGGTTTTAAGTGGAACTTCAGATCACCTAACAAGTTATAGAAGCTCATGTAAAACAAATAGCATCGCTCAAACTGCTGAAACACTGAATATAAATCTTTGGGCATCACGTTTATATGTCTGACACATCTAGTCTACTGTATGTGTGTTAAAATATTGTGATATGATATATCCTCAGGTGTATGGTTTTGCTTTGTTGTCAGATGGTGCCTGTTTGAAGGAGTGTCCCCATGACACATTTGGAGACACCAGAGGGTGGCGCTGTCAGCCTTGTCACGGCTCCTGTCTAACCTGCCATGGACCTGGAGTGAGAGACTGTGACAGGTGCATTGGCTGGAACCGCCCCATTTATGGAAAGTGCCCTAATATCAACTGCCCTGAAGGCCAGTACCCTGACAGTGAGTAAAAGCTCCTTGCAAAAATGGCACTAATGTTAATGTTCTGATTTGTTATGCTCACTCACTGTCAATGAATCTGATGGAGTAAACACTCCTTAACTATGACTTTACCATAAATTTGATACACAGTCCATAGTGGTTTGCTGACCAGGAACTTGCTGGTGTGTCAGCGTATCTCAGTGTATGAGCCTGACATCTGCTGGGCACGATTTAGAACTACCCTAGTCTCTTTTAAATAAAACACATCATATAAAATGTATGCAAATGCAGGGATGAATAAATTAATTCTTATTATATGGTTTCTGTTTCAAAGGTGTGCATCATGACTGCCGCTATTGTGATGTATCCTGCAGGACATGCTATGGACCAAAAACCCAGAATTGCTACAGCTGTGCTGCTGGTAATATATGGACAGGGTCCACTTGTGATAAGTAATATGACAAAAAATATAACAACATGATTTTCTCTTTTTTCAGAAAACAGAGCTGTGTTGTAGTTTAATCTCAATAACAAACAAAAGAAATGTTCTCAGAAATTATTATTTTCGTCCAAATATTAGTTTTTAAATAAATTGGTTTCAGGCAATCAATATATTAATGAATAATATTTGTTTCCACTGTTTCTCATGGCTATTTTTTTAACACTCTGCATTTTTTACATTTATATTGGTTTCAATAATTGGTTCTTTAGAATCCTTTCTTTGCAGTGTATCTCTGTAATGATCGAGTAATCGATATCAGTAATCCACAGGCAAAGATTAGGCATCAATTCATGTAGGAGTGTTTTTGTTGTTGTTTTTATTAAAACCCTGTTTACTTGTTATCCCTTGATTAAATGCTTGTTTTACATCAGAAGCAAATCTACTCAGCAACACCAATATAACCAATATATATACTAATGATCCAGAGAAAAAAATGAAATTTTAATAATAATAATAGTTAACATTTTTAATATTCAGCTTGCCTCACATGCCACATCATTTCTGGTGTGAAACAAGCTAAATTGTTGCTGTTACCAGCCATATTCTCTACCCCAACCCATGGTAACTGAACAGACAATGACTGTCTTTGTTTCTGTTGAAAAGCTATGTTGGTGTTTGGTAAACATGTCTTAAATGAGATCCTGCTGTTATGTATATCTGTTTCCAGATCATTTCTTCCTTCTTCTTTACGTCCCTGTTTCTGTCTCTGTGTGTATATGTATGTGTGTGTAGGGTACATGTTAGAGCAGCAGGATGCAGTGTGTGTGCAGACCTGTCCAATAGGGTTCTATGCCAACACCTCCAGTCAGCAGTGTGAAAGGTGCTCAGCTAACTGTGAAGTGTGCGAGAGTGGAGATCAGTGTCTCAGCTGTATGACTGGCCCTTACCAGCTGTTTCTCTTTCAGGGGAGCTGCTGGTCAGAATGCCCAGAGTGAGTAACAGTTGCTGAAAACATGTGACATTAACTCACTCATCGAAACACCAATTTTTACAGAAATTTAATTTGCTTTTGAGGTTCATGTAGAATGGGCACAATCATAAAGGCTCGAACTGCTCGAAACAAATCTACAGCAGAACCATGTCATAAAAAATCTAATTCTTTACATTTATATATTCAGCCTAAAGAAATGTAATCTCTTTATATTTTCACAGTTAAAAAGATGTGACATTGGTCTTGAGAATTCCGTGATTATTTTAGCAAGATAAAGCCAAGCCTTACTCTGTAAATGCTACATCAGCATGGCTAAATAGACATAGTGTATGTGTGCGTAGCTTGTAGTTTGTACAAGGTCATTTTTCTCTTTGTGTATAGTTAGAAAATACTGTAAAACCTGTTTGGTCAGGGAAAATATATTTTCTTTGTACTTTTGTCAAAGCTCCAACAGAATGAAAAATAAAAAAACACATTCTTATTTTTATTAGAAAACTGCAACTTTCTAATGTTGTGTTGTAGTAGGCCTGTGTTAAACCCTTGTACAGAGCAATCTTAACGTGTCTTATCCATGTGGTCCTTGTAGATGTAAATGTTGTTTGTGTGTGTGTGTGAATACCCAGTGGTTATTTTGAGACAGAGGAGAGGACGTGTGAGCCTTGTGATGACCAGTGCTTGACCTGTGATGGGAGCAGGTCTCAATGCTTGGCATGTAGAGAAAGTCTGTTCTTGGAAAACGGCATCTGTAGACAAAACTGCTCTTTCAGGAGCTACGCCACTGAGGATGGGACATGTAGACGCTGTGGTCCTCACTGTGAAATCTGTACGGACAACAACACATGCTCCAGTGAGTGACTGCAACCACAGCTGTGAGGCAAAAAATGAGGTTTAAATTGTTTCAATTAAAATGTAGTCACTTTTCGTCATTTCACGTTGTCATGATAACACTATAAGTACCCTTAGTTCTCCTTGCCCATTGTACTTTATGCTTAATATAACCTTTTCTTTGTGCTGTGACATAAATTGATGGGAATCAAGGTTACGTCATTATTGGGGTGGGGGCAGAGTAACTTTGCTCCAGTGTAGCTTTATCCAGCAGCAGCACAAGGGCCAGAGATAAATGGACAGTGTCGGGAAATTGTCATTGATTCTGTGTTTATAGCGGGTCAGATCATGACTGGGTTGATTTGTTTTAAAGTTTGTGTGTTGTTAAGCACTCTAGATCTCAAATTATGTTTTTTTTTCACAATGTGTTTTTAAAAGCATTGGTCAAGAAATATACATAAATATATATAATTATATCTTATAAGAAATATAAGATCCCTTTTTTCTATAAAGTAGTAGGTATGAGATTGTTTGAAGAACAATGTTTTGTTCAGATTCTCCTTTTGTTAAATTGGATCGCGGATATTTCGAGTGAGCAAGAAGGTTTCTGAGCGCGCGCGGATATTTTGAGCGAGCAAGAAGGTTTTTGCGAGCGCGTGTGGATATTTAAAGCGAGCAAGGAGGTTTCTTGAACGCACACTACAACCTACACATCTTGCTCTCCTGTCCTACACGCAATGTCTCTGACCCGCGCTCTCGCTCCACACTTACAGCCATTACAATGTGCCTCAGATTCAGCCAATCAGAAATGTCAAATGACAGAGGTAATTTCTGATTGGATGGCTTGACCGCCAAGTGGGAAGGTCATATAGGCCGGAGACCAGTAAATAACTTTCTAAAGAAAGCTTAATACTGCAGTTCAAAAATTGTTCATGTAGAGAGAAGGCAGGTGTAAATCAACCCACCTGAGCAACCTTCCTGAGTTTTACACACACACACACACACACACACACACACACACAAACACAAAAAAACCTCAGAGGTCAGAGACATCACACGCGCATTTATTATCTATTTATCATCATTAATTTTCACACAATATAAAGCGGCTGCATTTAAATAAAGTAGTAAACTAAAATCAACAAAAATTGACATGGATATTTAAAAAAAAATTTGGACATTGATGATAGAATAAAAGGGATTATTTATAATTTTACAAATTGCGTTTAAAGTGTAGCTCACATGTGATGAAGCATTCTTTTGTGTAATGTAGATGTTTATGCTCCATGCAACGGGCACTCCGTATGAAAGTGGCCACTTTACAAAATCTCAGAACAGTCCAGGTCCCTAGTGGTCAGATATTTGTCAGTTTAATAATACTAAACAATCAATGATTGATGTTCCTTTAAATTCATATAGAGGCCCTACTGAAAAAAACATTCAATACCAACTTTTGTTTACTTTAGTCAATGGTTCATTTACTTACCTTTCATGTGACTGATTGGTGCTTGTGATTATTTCAGGGTGTAGTTTTCTCTACCTGCTCTTGAATGGCGTGTGTAAAGCCAGCTGTCCAGAGGGATACTTTGAGAACTTGGACCAGGGCCTGTGTGTTCCCTGTCATGTGTTGTGTGCCACATGCTCTGGCCCTCTCCCAGATGACTGTGAGAGCTGCTCTGCTCTTACCCCAAAGCTGTACGAGGGCAACTGCTTAGAGGACTGCCCGGAGGGCACCTATTTCCAATCCTCCAGCATGGAATGCCAAGGTGAAATCATGATCTACTCAACAGATTCAAAAGGGTCTTCCTTTACAAATGGTAGAAGAATGTGATTAATTATATAGAATGATTATAGAATCTGATGATTATTATATTATTAAGTATTAGTAATAAATATTTAGTTGTGTAAATCATTTCTCCTACATGATTGATTACATCTGCCAATAAAATACACATGTTCTAAACAGCCCTAAGTGTTTGCTGACTTAAAAAAGCAAGACTATGAAAAAGCTCTTTGCGTGTTTACTCCATTTTCTATTATTAATTGATTAAGTGAAATAAATTTCACTTAATTATTATTATTATTTTTTTGGGGATTTGGAATCTTTACACAAAGCGATAACTGGATTAGGAACACCTATCTTGTATCTACACTCATTGTCCACTTTATCAGCTCCACTAACCATAGAGGAGCACTTTGTACAGTCCACTCACTGTCCACTCTGTTAGACACACCGATCTCATTTGTCCACCTTATAGATGTAAAGTCAGAGACAGTAGTTCATCACATCTGGCACAGTTTGTGTTGTTGGTCCTTTATCAGTGGTCATTGTCACTCAATGCTGCCCACAGGAGTCTACTGGCTGAATATTTACGGTGGGTGGACATTTCTCAGTCCAGCAGTGACACTGAAGGCTTTCAAATCCCTAGTTGCCCAGCTGTGTCTGATCCACTTATATCAGCACAACACACACTAAAACACCTCTACCTTGTCAGTGTCAGAGCAATACTGAAAATAATCCTCCACCCAAATCATACACCTGTACACACCAGTATCTTGGCATTCTCTTAAGTAGCTTTGCGGGGGGCCATTAGAAGTACTTTTCCAAAAATTCCAATACTCGTTATATACAAGAAAATAAATGAATAATAAGGTCATTTTTAGTTTCAGGTTGGATAAATAAGATTCATGCATAATGCATTTATACATAAACCTGTAGATGAAATGTTTTTAAGGTTCAGGTATTATCATTAAATGCTGAATGTCAGCAGACATGTTTTGGGTAAACAGAACAAAAGACTGAAGCCTTGTATCTGCAGAATGTTAGTTTTTTTTCAGAAAAAGGAGACTGTTGGATGTTAATGTTGAAAGTATTTACATATTTAAGTAATTTGGACCTTTTTTATTGGTTCAGTCATTAAGAGATGACTGAATTGGGGGATTTCACAAATGTACAAGACAGCTTTCAAATTATAACAAAAATAAAAATGGTATGTAAGTTAAAAGCACAACAAGAATAATCTCAAAATGTATGTATCTGTGTCAGATTGTTATTAAAAGAATGTATTTGATTTGTTGAGGTTGTAGTATATTGATATAAATTGACAGTAGGCAGTGTTTTTAAAGTGCTCATCTCACTGTCATGTGTCTTTTTTTCCCCCAGAATGTCACCAAACATGTGCTCAGTGTGTGGGTCCAGAGTCCACCCAGTGCTCTCAGTGTCAGAAGGGCCTGGCGCTGGACCCCAATACCATGATGTGTGGAGTGACGGGAGACTCAGACTGTCCACCCAGAACATTCCTCCATGACAACCAATTTACATGTCAGGCATGCCATCGGTCCTGCCAGTCCTGCAGTGGGCCTGGTTCAGCAGACTGCCAGACATGCACCCTACCTCGATACCTCCACAGTAAGAGAACACCAAACTCCCCCACACTGTAAAATTAATTCCTTGTGCAAAAGGCCTGGAACTGATTTGAACTGTAAGAAAAAAAATTAAACTTGCAAACCTTCAAGCTTAAATTCTCTGTGCAAGCAGAGCTTAACTTTATTGGTAATGACTGTGTAGATATTGTTAAGTTGCTATGATCAATATGATAAATATGATGTAAATATCACAGTGTATAAACTGTTAAAGCACACCTCCAAAATGCAACAAATGCACAGCAGTTGACATTTCTCTGGGATCTTCATAAAACAGCTGTCAAATGCTTTCATCAAACCACCACAATTATCAAACAACACAGCACTTTTCTTGCCATGTCTAAACTGCCCTGTTCAGAACAACAGATTTCAGCATCTATTGAAAATGATATTTTGTTTACCTTCCAAAAAAAAGGTGCATAGGTGTGAGGGACAAGGAGCAGAAATTTTGTTTTTAATCATTTTATTTTACTTGGTTCTCCTTCTTCTCTCTTCTTGTTTCGCCATATTTAATTAGTACACATATGTCTCCTTGTTTGTTTTGCTGGAGAGACTGCAGTCATGGCAGTCAGGATTAGTGCCCCTGATTAGCGATCACCCATGTATAGCTATAGACAACCCTTCAGGAAAATAATCCCAGGGGTGCCTGAGATGGAGGGAGTATGAGCACAGCAAAAGGACAGAGTTCCAGGTTACGAACATTTGCGAATGATTATTGATGACGAGAGTAACATGTTATTGTGGCAAAAGTTGCAAGAACCCGAGAGGTCTGAGGATCCACCAGGCCAAGATTGGCTACACTAGTTTGAAGCAAAAGGAGCATTGCACAGATCCATTGCTTAGCACTGCCCCTGGTAAGACGGAGGAGGAGTAGAGCCCGGAGTCACTCCACAGTGTCAACAACCTGTTAAGGCTAAGAATATCTCAGAATGGCCTAAACGAAAATAGGCCAAGATGGTTCAGCCGAGAAAAGAGCTGAGATCAATAAAAGGCCAGTACATGAAGGCAAGTATAAACCAGCCCTAACAGAGCTTTGGAAAGCTCTATTCCCTCACATAAGCAGAATGCTACACCCAGAGCGGCAGAGAGAGAGCCTGCAAATGCTTAGCAATTACAGTAGAGTTATTTTAGGTTCACAAAGGCAGGAGCGAAGTGAGACCCTGGCATGCCCAGTGGATGAGAACTGTAGAGACACACTCCAGTACAGAAGGGATAAGTCTCAGACATCTCAGGATGTATAGATCATACAGGTGTGGTCACACAACTGATTTGAAAGCCAAGAGAAAACAAAGGGGACTTGGTGGTTGGTTAGATCTTGCCAACACTTACGGATCTGACGTAATTTCATTGATATGCCTAAGTACACCTAGAGGACTATTGTTTGATTACTGTGATGAAGACAATGGTGTGAGAATGTAATAAAAGATGGTAAATTTAACATACAAAAATAAAAACATACCATATCAGCTAATCAACAGTAAATATGCATTAAAGTGTGCACAGGTTTGTTGTGCATAGGTATTTGACCAGAGGTCTCCAGGTTCTTGTATACTGCTGTTTCTGTATGTGTTTATATCTGTGTATGTGTGTGTTGCAGATAGCTCCTGTGTTACAGAATGTCCAGATGGGACCTACAGTGCTCATGAGGAAGCTGACAGAGTTGAGCTGGGGTTCTGTATGCCTTGTGATCCTGTGTGCTCCACTTGCTCTGGAGCTTCTCATAAAGACTGTCTGAGCTGCTCTCCGGGCTACCTGCACATGCTCTCTCACCTCTGCCTCACACACTGCCCCACAGGGTAAAATTCACTCCACATGCAAAACATTCACATTCATACAATATATTATGATATAGTAATAATTGTGGCTGTTTTTCAGTGTTAGAAATTGGGATACAAAAATGATTGACCTTTAACCTCCAACAGAAATCATGCTTTATATGTAGTAATAATAGTAATATATATTTTGTTCATGTATATAGCATAATTTGTCTGAACACAAGAAGAAGAGGAGGGAAAATGGATATTATTAAAAGAGAAAAGTCCTCAGAAAAGATAAAAAGGAAGATATAGAGATGCTGTGTCAAGAATGCAGAGATGCAGTTCAGCAGATTAGAAGACATGAAAAATAAGGATTGACCACTGTGGGTGTGAAGTCTTTCTGTCAAGACGTCACGCAATGACCATAGTCTTTTGTATACAACAGTTAGAGCCAAAGTCCATGTCACACAATAATCCTTTGTATTAAAGCAAAGCAAACAGTACTGCTGAACATTGTATGACTCAGTGATCTAGGACGTGTGAACATTCCACATAATTTCCCATAAGCAAATGTTTAATGTACATTGAAACTCAGCAGTCAAGCTGTGATGGGGGCAATTTCTGCCAATTACTTCAGATAAGACTTAAAATAATGCATGGCAAATATTGGTGTGCCAACAAGCAGGTGACAGTCCTTGGATAGTCTGTCAATGTTAGTATGTCATAATACTTCATAATACAGTAACACCTTGACTTACGAGTTTAATTCGTTATGTGACCAAGCTTGTAACACAATTTGTTCGTATATGAAATTAAATTTCCCCATTTGGTTATGTGTGGGTTTTTTTTTAATTACTTTATAAATAACAAATAATGTACAATTAATGTTTAAAAAATATGCATAATAAAATAGAATGTAAAGTAATATAGTGGTTCTATTAAGTGTATTTACCTTGAAGATCAGACAAAGATGCTGGCAGAGGTGGAGGAGGTTGAGGGATTTTTTAATTACACTTAATGCTACAATGCTACAAAAAACAGCGATACAACAGAGGTGCCTGTACGTCAAGATAACCAAGTGAACTGAATGCTCACTGGGCTGTCTAGTGGAGGGTGACGTAAGATTGCTTGCTCATAACTCAGATCTCGGCTTGAATCATAAAGCAAACAAGCGACTTCTCGTTTCTCTGAAAATTCGTAAGTTGATTCTCTCGTAAGTTAAGGTTTCACTGTATTTTATTTGTATTTAGAAGTCTTGAAGCTCCTCCTGAATTTACATGTGTTCCAAAAAAAAAAAATACTGTGCTTCCAGGGTGTGTTTTCGCCTTGTGCCCAATGATTCCATGTAGGCTCCGGACCCACCACGACACTGAACTGGATAAGCGGTTTCAGACAATGAATGATTGAATGAATTCATTATTTAATATGGCGGCACAGTGGCGCAGCAGGTAGTGTAGCAGTCACACAGCTCCAGGGACCTGGAGGTTGTGGATTGAAGTCCTGCTTCGGGTTACTGTGAGGAGTTTGGTGTGTTCTCCCCATGTCCATGTGGGTTTCGTCTAGGTGCTCCGGTTTCCTCACACGGTCCAAAAACACACGTTGGTGTCCATAGGTGTGAGTGAATGTATTTGTGTGTGTGTCGCCCTGTGAAGGGTTGGCGCCCATTCCAGGGTGTGTTCCTGCCTTGCACCCAGTGATTCCGGGTAGGCTCTGGACCCACCACAACCCCGAACTGTACAAGTGGTTACAGACAATGAATGAATGATTTACATATTTGTATATTTGTTACAGACATGAAAACTGACTGCGCTCAGATACAATTATTTATGAAAAAAAAAAACAATTTTAAAGATCTTACTTTGACCTTGTGAAATCTAGTTTAAGTTAGGAATTTAACTTAACTCAGACCACTCATGTGATACTGTTTGGATCAGGTACTACAGTACAGGGGAGTGTTGTGAGAAGTGCGATGAATCATGCGAGCTGTGTTCAGGCCCGGGGCCAGATGCCTGTAGACTGTGTGTTCCTCCTCTGCTGGACCTGCATGGCACCAGACTATGTGTGGAGCTCTGCCCTCAACGCTTCTACCAGAGTGGACACAGCTGCAGACAGTGCCACACCAGCTGCCAGACCTGCACAGGTAAAACTGACCCACACAATGAAAACAGCTTCAGCTCAGCCATAGGCTGTGGTTATGAAGCATCCAGACATGTGTGTCAGTATCCTTTCTGAGCAAACTCTTTATGCCTGTCCTGATCTGGCTCAAGCAGGATGTACGTCTACTTATGGATTATATCACAGCCAGCCAGTATTTGTTTTGGGCCTTGTGTCTTGCATATAGAATGAACCTTAAATGTATTTTCTTCAGGTTTAAAAAAATGTAATAAATGTCACGTGTTTTAGTTTATACCTATACTGAGAATTTGATCAACCCTTGTGTATTTCTCTGTGAATTTCCCAGCCCCATTTAAAACATGCTTGTTTCAGAATATCACAAAAACAATAAATTCATAAGAAGTCTTGATTTTATGCATATCGATTTTGTGTAAAAGGGAGGATACATTTTCAAACTTATGTGTCTACCTAAAATTATTGTGTAAAAGAATTTTTTTTCCCTTGATTTAGGCCTTTTACTGTTTTTTTCTTGAGTTGTGGCACTGACTACCACCCCCTTGTGTAGCCGTTCCTAAAAATGTGCCGGGGTATATGTGAGTGTGTAGTTGTGTGAGTAAGTTACATAACAATCTCATGAGGTGACTTGCATTTAAAATATCCGAGATTAATAAGTTCAGGATGAATGAGCTTTCATAACATGACTAAGATGTGTGAGTGTGTTTGCAGATAATACACCTCAGAGCTGTGTGACGTGTGACTGGGGCAGTGTCCTGCAGAATGGGGTGTGTTACCCTTACTGCGAAGAAAGCCGCTACTTATCTCAGAGTGTAAGTACTGTATCTGTGTGTGTGTGTGTGTGTGTGTGTGTGTGTGTGTGTGTGCGTGTGTGTGTGTACACAAAGAGTTCCTTTTGGTCATAGGTCAAGCTCCTTCAGGCAGAAAATATTTCATGGAAATGTACCACAGTTAAATATTTGACTAAGATTTAATCGGGATAAAACTAATCAGAAGTACTAATGTACACAGGATTCTTTATAGTATCTATCAGGTAGTGTGTACTACAGTGCATTATCTGGTAATGGATCACTTGCACAATGTACTGTGACATATGTCCGCTTTCTGAACGACACATCGGTTTACTTCCGCCTCAACCCTTACACTTTGGATCTTCTCGTCTGCTTTATTAGTCTATATCGATTTGCACGTAGATTTTATTGTTAGTATTATAATTATTGTAGTGTATTTTATAGCGGTTGTTGTTGTATATCGTCGCTCTCTGATTAAAAACACCTATCTCCGTTTTTAGTAGTTTTCACTTTTTTACATGTGTTAATTATGGGCTTTAATCCCCACCTGTTCATAGCAGCTAAACCTAGACCTGGCTGTCAAAACCACGTATCTCCCCCTCCCCGGTACTGTTTGAGTGCCCATGCTAAAGTTAACATTCCTTTTCGAAATTGCATTCCCAGAGTGACAACTCACTCAGTGTAGCAGTAGCATTAGCCTAACCAATTAATCACTTAAAACAGTATATACAATAACAAACGCTATAAAATGCACTATAATAATAAAAACACTAATAATAAAGACTGTGCAAAATCGATATAAACTAATGAAAAAGGCGAGGAGATCCGAAAGGTAATTGTTGATAGGCGCCAGGCGAAAGTAAACAAACGTGTTGTTCAGAAAGTGGACATACATCACAGTACATTGTGCACATGGTCCATTAAGATGTTTGAGAAAATAGCTAATGCAATGGTTATGTGAAATTTTACACAAATATAGGAGAGACAGTATACAGGAAAAAAAAGTATTTTAACAGTCATAAAATCAATTACTTTATATACATATTAGCATATACTTGTCTCACTATTGCAGTATTTGTCTCTGTTTTTAACAATTTGTTAGGAGGTGTGTGAGCCCTGTGATGAGTCCTGTAAGCACTGTGCTGGAGCTGGGCCTGAAAACTGCCTGACCTGCCACGCAGACTTTGGTCTTCTTGCTGGGTCCAGTCAGTGTGTGCCTTGCTGCCAGCCTGAGGAGACTGCCAGAAACTGCTGCCTCTGTGATGCTTCTTCTGGTGAGCTAAATCCACATCTTATCCTTCCACCATCAGTCAATATTTACTTCTGAAATGTGATTAAGTTGAAAGCAAATGTCCTTATATCCATAAAAGTGTTTCTATTCATTCGAGGCTTAAAGACTAGAAAAGATAAATTAGTTATTTCCACAATGATCTGTGAACAGTTTAAATTCTTTAAAACTAACACTTTTTAAGATGCATTTTGTGTTTTGTTATGCAGGTCAAATTAGCTTTGGCTGGATCTACTAGAGGTTTCTCTAGGCCTTCTTGAATAGATCACTTGTGCTAATTTTTTAAATAACTAATTTGTACACTGGAAGAATTTAGAAGGTTATGAGGTAAAGAAAGGTTAGGTGAATATATATGTAGACATTATAAGTTAGAAAGATCCTTTACAATTGTAGTTGATTTCTTGATTAGTCTCTACATGACTAAGGATATTGAAATCTTGCAGCATATACAATATTTGGGTTTCATAAGCCATTCATATTGATTTTGGTGTGTTAAAATTTGATATAATATACCCCAAACAGGATACAATGTGTGCTAAATAGTATCAGTGTTTTGTTTACAATATAATAAATAAAGTAATTAAGAAAGGAAATAATAAAAGTTTATTGGATAGACATTTCTGTTTAATTAATTATTTTAAGGAAGTTCCATGCTCCAAAACAGTCAGGCACAGTTACAGTCAGCAGTTCACTGAGTAAAATGATTTCATCTTTGTGAAATTCATATAACCTTAATGGAAATAGAGATGTACATTCATTTTTTCAACAGATGTTAAGAGAATGAAACCATAAAAAGAACAATAATAAGAGTCATTCTGTCTACCATACTTAAACTGCCACATCATATCCTCCTTAAGGCTCTTGGCCTTTGGCACTTTTCATTGAGAAACAGGATTTATTTGGTGTCAGTGAACCATATGTGTGTTTTACATAACAGTATGTAAAATCATTCACAGTGTTTGCAGAGCCATTTGTGAACTAAGAGGACAGTACATAAACTTCCCTGATGCTACAACCCAGGTGAACTACAAAGTACATTTCTATGAACATGGGCAGTTTCCAGGAGTCATAGGCATATTCCCATAAAATGCCCATCTACTCCAGATGCCGAGGAATACAGGAATTCAAGAACTGGTTTTCCATAAATGACTAAGGTGTATGCACTCCTCAGTTACTGTTCAAACATTGTTGCACGTTGGAAAGGTGCCACTCATGATTCATCAACACAATGGAATATTGTTCTGTGACTAAACTAGGGGTCTAGTAGAGCGCATGTTTGGCATTTGAAAGAGTCTTTTTCAGCCTTTGAAAAACACTCAGGTTCAAGAATCTGCATTATCGTCATTGCAACGGCTCTTCTACACAACTACCTCAAACAGTGTGGATGCCCTAATCCTCCAATTGAAGAGGATGACAATCCAGATGTACCACCATTTACAAAAGACACCAGAAAAGAACTTGTATACAGAAATGCTTTTGCATTCTTCCATTTTAAGTAGATGTTCTCAGCATTATCCTTTTTCCCCCTTCTGCTCAAATCATATACATTCCACATGTAATGAGTTAATACATTTTAAAGTAAAAGTGTACATTATCTTTGGTGCATTGCAGAAACAACTATTACAACCAACATAATATACTTTATTTTACAAATTTTTGTGCTGTTGTGGCATTTGAGACGTTTCTCTCCTTCATCTTCGTTTCCTGTTCTACTTTCAGGATCTTCATTTTCATATCATGCTCCTCCTTAAGATTTAAGATAACTTATCTCATCTCATCGTCTTTTCTGCTTATTCATTTCAGGGTCGCAGAGTACTTTAACTTACATTCAGTAGCCAAACTTTTATGTATAGTGAGTCTTTTTTGTACTGACCAGCAGGTCTACTGGCAGACACAGCAACACTTGTTGAGGATGTGGAGGGTAAACTGCTTTGCAACTCCACTTCAGTTCTATCCAAATGACCTTCTCCTTGAAACAAGAACAGTTCAGATAAACACAGATTATAGGACACTGACACAAATACACTTTGGAATGTTTTAAAATAAAAGGCAAGATGAAATTAATTAATTTACCTAAGTTAGGTGTCTGAGATCCATCATCTGAACTGTCGATATGGACATATTATATATCTGGTCCATTTTCCAAAGGTTGCTGTCCCATTTTTTCTGTCAGTAACTCAACCACCTGGTCAGGATCTTTATGTGTAGGTCCCCCAACAGTCTTAAACCTCTCTCCTCAGGCTTCAGCAGCAGTCTTTTTCACAAATGAGAAACCTACTGAAGCCAATTATCCTTACCTGGAGTTGTTGGAATGTTCTTGTAGATGTGCGTTATTTTGCGTTGAATTTATTGTATATAGATATCCAGGCATTCTTCTTATTTGATTCCGCATGAGTTTTCTCATGCTCAGTAAAGTTTTTTGACCTGAGTCTCATCTCTGCAGCCATGGTTTTACTTGTATTTGTTCTATGTTATTTTATGCATTTGGGTCTATTCTATGCTTTATAGCAGCTTTTATAGGCAATCCAGACTAGCACAGGTGGTTTTGAATTAAGCTTGTTTACTTTAGTTCAGGACTCCATAGTCCTGGTTAGTAATCATTCATTCATTCATTGATTCATTATCTGTAAGCGCTTATCCAGTCCAGGGTCCAGAGCCTACCTGGAATCATTGGGCGCAAGGCAGGAATACACCCTGGAGGGGGTGCCCTTCACAGGGCAACATGCACACATTCTCTCACACACTCACACTTATGGACACTTTTGAGTCGCCAATTCACCTACCAACGTGTTTTTTTGGACTATGGGAGGAAACCGGAGCACCCGGAGGAAACCCACGCCGACACGGGGAGAACACACCAACACCTCACAGGCAGTCCTGGAGCGGTAATCGAACCCACAACCTCCAGGTCTCTGGAGCTGTGTGACTGTGACACTACCTGCTGCACCATTGTGCCGCCTGGTTAGTAATCAGTAGTTAATATATGTAAAAAGAGCCCTTTTTCAAAACATGAGTAACTATTCCAGATTAAGGACAAGTCCTGTCTTTAGTTAAACCCTGTCTGGGAAACTGCCCCATAAAGTTATAATTCATAATCTATTCAATTATAGCAAGCACAACATATACGATTTTGCACAATAGAACTGTAATTTTCCTTTCCTTGTAGATTCTCTCAACTCTCTTATATATATATATATATATATATATATATATATATATATATATATATATATATATATATATATATATTGATACACAAATAAGTCAAATAAAAAAACCCTATTTTCTGAGATTTTAACAAATTACACTTCATTATCATTGATATTATGTGTATGAATTATCATTGTGTATGACATTTGATAATAAGCACCCTAGGCAAGATAAATAAAATAAAATAGCCTGGCATGGTAGCGCAGCAGGTAGGTTGACACAGCTCCAGGGTCCTGGGGTTATGGGTTCAAGCCCCACTCCGAGTGACTGTCTGTGAGAAGTTTGGTGTGTTCTTTCATTGTTTGCGTGGGTTTCCCCCGGGTGATCCGGTTTCCTCCCACGGTCCAAAAACACATTGGTAGGTGGATTGACGACTCAAAAATGTCCACAGGTGTGAATATGTGAGTGGGTGCCGCCCTGCGAAGGACTGGCGCCCCCTCCAGGGTGTCTTTGTGCCTTGTGCCTAGTGATTCCAGGTAGGCTCCAGATCCACAGTGGTCCTGAACTGGATAAGTGGTTACAGACAATGAATGAATGAAAAAATATATATACAAATTATCATCCCAGGGATAAATTAGCTGACGTAGCAGAATTGGCATTTAATGTTCTCGTTTTCATCTTTCCAATGTCAAGAGCAGTTTGAAAGGAAGTAGTGGCTCTTCACGTGTACCTGAAGAAACACGTGTTAACCTTCTCCCACCAGTTTGACAATGTCATATTTTTGGGGTAGACAGTAGTAATAAGTAGGATTAGCACTGAGTAAAAATCTTTTTTTTTTTTTGAAGGTTTAAGTAAGACTCTCTTAACCTATTATATCCCTTGGGTATCTCGGATAGATTTAGAATGTATTTATAATAGATATATGTATAGATATATTTATCAGATAGATTTATAATATAGCCTACATTACAGGAGTAACTTGACTGAGACACAGTATTTAAACGAGTAAATAAGCAGGTGTTGGTGGTTGTTCATTGGTTGTCGGTTATTTATAGTCACACCAGTAATACGGCTTAATATTGTGTAGTTGTAAAGACAGTGCCCCATTCTGTCCTCTTTTCCTCAGCTCTGTGTTTGGAGGCTCCAGTGCGAGCAGACAGCCGAGTGGAGGGTGACGAGGTGAGTGTGAAGTCTCAGGTCTTTCAGCATTCCTCTGGAGCTCTTCCTGTGTCTCTGTTGCTGGCCGTTGTCTTGGCACTGGTTGTGTTTGCTCTGGTGCAAGCTCGTGCCAAAAAGAGGCTGTGCTGGCGACGGAGCTACGTGAGACTGCAGGGGGCTGCAAGATTGGACCCCCGACCGATGCCCCATGGTGTCCCTGAGCCAGACGACAGCGGAGATGAGGCAGATGTGGTCTATACGTGCAGAGATGGCTCCATCTACCGCCGCTGCAGCTTCGTCCATGAGCCAGACACTGAGGAAGAGGATGCTGAGAAAGAGGAGGAAGCCAATGAGAACACACACCTTAACAGAATCTAGTGAGAGCTCACTGTATTCCTCTCTCTATCTCTCACACACACAGACACTGCTCACGTTCCACCACCATGACTGAGATACTGTAAAAGCAAGAAACATATATGCCTTTCTTTTTTACATCTTTTTATTCAATGGAAAGTGTTTTTTAGAATATTTTGATAAACCAGAATATACATTTTTTTGTTGTAAGGTGTGTTGTATCTACATGCAGCAACGATTACACACTTAGATTTTGGAGTATTTATGTAGTTAGTTGGAACGCTTGTATATTGTAATATTAAACTCTTTTTTTTAAATAAATAAACAAATGGTATGTGTGATCTGGGAATCTACTAAATCTAATGCAGTAAAATTTTAAATAATGACCTTTCGTTGTGTGAAATTTGTGTAATTATCATCAATCGTTCATATTTTCAATGACCTGTTGAACCATGCTGTTGAGAATGGTGTCATATAATCCATCGGTGTGATCTAAAAACATTTTCAAGTCAATGAAATTGTATATGTATTTAAGCAGTCCACTTACTATACAAGAACACAAGGTAGTTACAGTCATACACAAAATAAGATGTAAAATATCCTATGCCAATCTATTAGAGCTTCACATAAGGCCCAACCCTCCCTCTTCCCACTGGCAGCCACACAATTTCTATTGTTCCAATCCTACAGCTACACCCTAAGGTTGCTGTGGCCATTTATGAGCTGATCAGCAACCAACTACCCTTAACATCTATGGTTACTCATTGAGCCCATCACGAATACCCAAACCATAAAAAGCAGCATTCATTCATTATCTTTAACCGCTTATCCAGTTCAGGGTCGCGGTGGGTCCAGAGCCTACCTGGAATCATTGGGCGCAAGGTGGGAATACACCCTGGAGGGGGCGCCAGTCCTTCACAGACTCACATTCACACCTACAGAAACTTTTGAGTCACCAATCCACCTACCAACGTGTGTTTTTAAACTGTGGGAGGAAACCCATGCGGACACGGGGAGAACACACCAACTCCTCACAGACAGTCACCCAGAGCGGGAATCGAATCCACAACCTCCAGGCCCCTGGAGCTGTGTGACTGCGACACTACCTGCTGCGCCACCGTACCATAAAAAGCAATAAAAACCAAATAGAATTCTTTGTTACATAAGGATTAATATTTGTGTTTTTTATTAAAAAGCAAAGCTCCAGTGTTGCGCACATTTGAAATGTGAGGGGTTAAGGAAGGAAAGAAACATTTGCAGTTTCCCTTTCTCCAGGCCTCACCCAAGATTAAGAATATACGGAAACTCTTTATTATGGACGCAGAGGTTAAATAATTGCCAAGTTCTTGTAAAGTGAAGCAGATTGTCTTAATGCGTGTCTCTTTGTAATTTTCAAATTCAATAATTACAATAATAATAAAAGACACAATTACTTTCACAATAATAGGCCTCACATATGCACAGTAGAGAGATAAAATATTTGACAGAATGTTCCAACTTGACCTGATAGCAAACAACCTTTACTCAAAACAGACAGTGTATCATTACTGATAGCACACTGTCCCAGTATTTAGTCTAATACAGAAGCTGGGAATGGCAATTGACCAAAATGCCTTCCACTCACTGTAATGGATGTAATAGACATATACACTACAATAGTTTGAAATAACTTGTCATATTCATTAATAAACATATTTCATTAGTTTAGCTGAAATTTTTAAATGTGATTCATTTTGGAGATTAATTAATATACATTTCTTTAATTAATTACAGTATATTAACTTTATTCATGATAGATTTGTTAGCCCTAAAAACAACTACAGCTCTGTTCCTCTAGAATCTAAACACTCATATATGACTTGCTGACATTTAATTTAATTTAATTTAGTTTATTTAATTTGGAGCGCAGTTCTACTTAATATAATATTATGCTAGCATTAAAATTAATTACTTGAGGGACTACTGCAAATTACTCCCATGTTGTAATAAAGTTCTCTTTACTGTTGAACATATTAGGTTAAACGTGTCCTGAACCTATTCTCATAAATCGTCTTTTATCAGTTATTTGTCAAGTAAGAAGCCTTTTCTTCTACGGCAAATAAACCTTCCTTTCTTTAGAGCTCTAAGCCATGCCTTCAGGGTGTGTGCATGAATTACTACGTCAGTCCCTCACTCTGTTCCTCCTTACAATCTCTCAGTTATCACATTGCTTCCCCGTTATTTTTTGCTTTTTCTGTGCTGTCACAGAGGAGAGAGGCTTTGTATGGTTTCCTGTTGTGGATTTGAATTTTGAACATTGTGAAATTCTGAAGCTCGGATAAGAAATGGCACTTAACAAAAAAAAGCTGCTGAGAAATATCTCACTCATTTTTGTTAGTTTGTCTGCCACATACCTCATAGTGATGGGTCCGAGGAGGAGCTGCAGCCAGAGTGGACAGATGAACACAGAGCACCTGATAAAGCAAGACTTTAAGGAATTACAGGCTTGTTCTGCGATCATTCAAGGAGATATGGAGGGAGTGCAACAAACTCATCTTAGCAAGCTTCTGGCTTCAAGGAAAAGGCAGTCTTTTCTGTCAGAGGACTTCTACTTGAATGCAACTAAGGACTGCCAAGTGTATATAAGGGAGAGAGGCTTCCTCACAGCTCCTCTCAGCAATGAGGAAAGAGACTTCCCTATCGCTTACTCCATGGTCATCCACGAGAAGATTGAAATGTTCGAGAGGCTCTTGCGTGCTGTCTACACTCCTCAGAATGTATACTGTGTCCATGTGGACATGAAGGCACCGGAGATGTTTAAGAAGGCTGTGAAAGCCATCACCTCCTGTTTGCCCAATGTGTTTGTGGCCAGTAAGCTGGAGAGTGTGGTGTATGCCTCATGGTCTCGGGTTCAAGCCGACCTCAACTGCATACAGGACCTTCTCAAGTATCCGGTACAGTGGAAGTACCTTCTCAACACATGTGGTACAGATTTCCCCATTAAAACCAATGCAGAGATGGTCCAGTCTCTGAAGCATCTCAATGGAAGGAACAGCATGGAGTCAGAGGCCACAAATAACTACAAAAAGGGACGCTGGCAGTATCACCATGACGTCAACACCACTGTGACTCGGACGGGCATTAAAAAGACGCCCCCACCCATCAGGACCCCCATGTTCTCTGGGAATGCCTACTTTGTCGCCTCCAGAGAGTTCATGGAGCATATATTCAAGAGCCAGGAAATCCTGAACTTCATGGAATGGGAGAAAGACACATACAGTCCAGATGAACACATGTGGGCTACACTCCAAAGAATGCCAGATGTCCCAGGGTCTAACCCACCCAACGATAAATACCACGTGTCTGACATGTTGGCCATTGCCAGACTGGTGAAGTGGAGCTATCTGGAAGGGGACATAAGCAAAGGAGCTCCATACCCACCATGCACTGGGACACACAGGCATGCAGTGTGTGTGTATGGTGCTGGAGACCTGAAATGGATGGTACAGCAGAAACACCTGTTTGCGAACAAGTTTGACCCCGAAGTGGACGATGTTGCTATAAAATGCATGGAGGGTTTTTTAAGGTACAAAGCTATTCATGGTCAGTCCCTGCTGACCATTGAAAAATCAAAATTAACTGTTGATAATAAATTATTTTGAGAACCCTCTTCTGAAGGTATGTACATTTTGAGAGATGCTGTGCATATGGCTTATATTTTATATTTATTTAGAGAGTATTTATAAAACGTCTATCAGTTTTCTGGTACGGGAATCTCTGTTATTTGAGCAAACAGCCATGTTGGAAAATGCAACATTTGTACATATGAAATAGAACATAACCTACAGTAAGATAAAGATACCAGATTTTTGCTTTTAGTCAACTGTACACAATTTTAAGGTCTCTGTTATGGCTCAACTGCTCTTGAACAGAATACAATAAATACACTGTGAAATCTGCATCCAGTTTCTTCTTCCATGAAGTTAGTCAAGTATTATCTAATCTAATCTGTTTGCATATTCATATTCACTATTGTTTTAACCAGTGCCTCAAACTGTGACAAACAATGTGCAGTCACTTTAAACAGAATTGTAGACAACATGCTGAACCGTATCCTTATTGTATTAATTTTAATGACATAATAAATACTGAATATCTTTTTCCATTTTCTAGGAAAAACATTTTCTTTACAGTAATTTGATACAAACATTGACATTCAGTCAAAAAAAAAAAAAAAAATACTGTAGTCATTTCTAAGATTCACGAGTTTTATTGTTAAATGCCCTGTAACATTGTTACAACCATCATTGAAATTCTCATTCTTCATTCCTCCCATTCCTGCTAATAAAGGGTAACTATAACATACGTTTTAAAAGAGCAGGCAATAAAAATATCTGACAATAAGAAACTGGAAGTATATTACCAATGTGTATGTATATGACCAAATAACATTTCGAAGGATGTCAGTGTAAAAAGATTTTATTCAGAGTAATTCTGGAGCATTTCTGGAGCATGTACATTCATCATAAACTTTTCACATAAAGTTAGAGTGTTGTTGTATTCAGATGATGTAATAAACTAAAAATTTCACGAAAATGTTTTTTCTTTAGAGAGTGATAAAATGTAACGTTTACTATGTAAATCTATATAGCGTCGGAAACAAACTGCTAAAATGAAATATGTTTACATATTGTCCTAGAAAAAAACACATTTTTGGAATTGTTCATTTAAATAAAATCTGGAGTCTCTGTTCAGCGAGCGTAAATGAAATAGGGAATAAAGTGGAGCGGGTGACTGCTTGGCCTATTAATTAGGTGCTATATTAATTAAACTAATAAACACTGTGCTTTTTTCTAGAGAGAATGCTATATAACTCTATCAGCAGATTTTTTACAAAAGTGTGTGTTGTCCACACAGAGGCTATTGAATGCTGCTTGAAAACAAAATATTCCAAGAGCTAAAACAGAGAGGAACAATCAAAATATGAGACCAATCCATCAAAACAATGGAAAAGATTCTACAACACTAATGTGTCCAAGTTGTCCAGGGGTTCATTAAATGGTTTCCATTTTCTCCAGACTATTACTGTGTTGCACACAAATGGGCACTTTGAGATTTTACTAAAGCAGAAAACAATAATCACAGATCTGAGTTTTGATTTTGTTCACTATTTCAGATTACATATAATAATTACATATAATAATTGAAAATTTAAAATTAATTGGAAGTTTAAAATTAATTTCCAGCATATTGTGCACTATTCTTCTGTCATCTACCTAAATACACAGGAGAGCGGGAAGACTGGCATTTGTGTCCTTATTTCCTCAAGTGTGAAAAGGCCAGAAGTAAGGCCAGTAGTGTTATACCCTTGGGTTATGTTAACTCTTCAAGGGAAGGAAGACCAATAAATGTGGACATTCATTCATTTATTCATTATCTGTAAGCGCTTATCCAGTTCAGGGTCGCGGTGGGTCCAGAGTCTACCTGGAGTCATTGGGCGCGAGGCGGGAACACACGCTGGAGGGGGCGCCAGTCCTTTACTCATATCTTTTATTGTTTTAATTAGTTTGCTTACTGATTTTAACTGCCTTAATATCTCTATTCTGTTCTGTTCTGTTGCTGTTGAGTGTGTGAGTAAATGTGTGATTGTGTCACCGTGTGAAGGACTTGTGCCCCTTCCAGGGTGTGTTCATGCCTTGTGCCCAATGATTCCGGGTTGGCTCCGGTACCACCGTGACCCTGAACTAGATAAGTGGTTACAGACAATGAATGAATGTTTACTGTTACTGCTAGTACGAACATTGCCTGTAATAGCTGAAACGGGGAGGTAAACTCAGATGTGTACAGCAGAGGAATTCAGGGAGGCTTCAGAATGTGTATGAAGCGCCTGATAGATGAATACGAGAGAAAGGTTGAGATGGGGTGGAGATGGGAGCGTTTGCCCAACACAAAAAAGACGTGAGTTGGCAGGGTATATATAGGGCATAGGGGATGAGGTCATACCTCCAAAATGATGTTATTACATAACTTTATTGTTTAATTAGCATTAATATTTTTTACTGCTGCATTTCTGTACTTTGCCTACAGTTAACAATTATACCCTGTGCACCTGGGTAGATGTTCAAGACTGCTATAGAGTTCCCTGGTAACCGTTTGTTTTAAACTTTTGATGGCATTCAAGATTCTAACATTTACATATTGGAATTACTATTACACTCAATTATGGCCTTCAGCATTCTGTTATTATATGCACGGTGGTGCAGCAGGTAGTGTCACAGTCACACAGCTCCAGGGACCTGTAGGTTGTGGGTTCAAGTCCTGCTCCGGGTGACTGTCTGAGAGGAGTTTGGTGTGTTCTGCCTGTATCCATGTGGGTTTCCTTCCATGGTCCAAAAACACACGTTGGTAGGTGGATTGGCGACTCAAAAGTGTCTGTAGGTGTAAGTGAACGTGTGTGTTGCCCTGTGAAGGACTGGCGCCCCCTCCAGTGTGTATTCCCGCCTTGCGCCCAGTGATTCCAGGTAGGCTCCGGATCCACCACAACCCTGAACTGAATAAGAGTACGGTCAATTAATGAAAAATGTATGAATATTAAACTCTGTGTGAGAACATGTGCTTGAAGACTGCAGTGAGTGATCTGGTAACAGCTTGATTTAAGCCTGTTATAGAATACCTGATATTTTCCATGTTATTCCTACAGTAAAAACACATGAAAATTACACCCTGCGTATCTGACATGTTCTTCACAACTACGGTGGATGTTTCTGGTAAGAGTTTTATTTTTTTAATTAGTATTATTAAACTAATAAACTGGTTTGCTCTCCTGGGGCATTTTTACATTTCATGTTAAAACTTTATCTTTACCGGAATTGTGTGAAGCTGCTTTGTGACAGCATGAGTTGTAAAAAGCGCTATACAAATATATTTAATTTGATGATATGTGGAATTAGGTCTTAGACGCGTTTATTTTTGACTCACAGTCTGCGCCTTTCCGTGAGGTCCCTCAGTCTCTAACGCGTTCTACTGCAAACCGCGATGGGGAGGTGCACAGGACATCCTCAGTGTAGGTGGCGTAACCGCGCTGACGTTGAGCCAGTTTTGGTTTTGTTGTGTTCTTGGTAGAATAGCGCTTGTGCCTTGTGTTACTTTAATAAAAGAGAATTTAACTTAGAAGCACACTGTCAGTGTCATATTGGATGAATCTGCTTCACTAACGCCTTGCTGGTGAAGTGTATTAATATCAAAATACTCCTAATCATTCTCGCTATTTTCATAGTTTGGTACACTATATTGTTTGGGCTGGACACAAATTCAAGCTCTAGAGTTAGGCTTTATCGTGTGTTACCTCGAGTGTAGTTCACGTTAGAACTGTCGCCCTCATGTGGACATTAATAGTGTTTCAAATGTCTGAAAATTACCTTTACAAAGCTCTGCTTCGATACACTTGGATTTGAAATAGCTTTGCGTATACTAAAGATTTCTGTTCAGGTATAATTATGACAGATTTCCTGCTCGAAGTTGCCTTTTAAGAGGAAGTACCTAAACCGCATTTGTGCTCTTAAACAGACCACGACCCACTTGAGATATTGAGCGGCAACTTGTTAACATTCTCAGCATCTAGCCACAGACACTTACTAATTTTTGCCTTAGAGGGAATCACAGCTCTTGCTCTGAGTCTCATTAGTTATTTTTATACATTTTTATTGCTTTCTCATAATGGTATGGGGTGAATCTAAAGTACTTCACTTTTGCTATGAGCACAAAACTGGTTTGTTATCAGTTCTGTTGCAAGCTTAAGGGAAACAAGCTTAACCATCTTGTTTTTCCTTCTTCTTTTTTTTAAAAAATATATAGAGTTAGTACACAGCATAAGGTCCACTGGATTCCACCATGTGTGAAGTGAAACTTATGCTGCGAACACGATTATCGTCAGCTGTCACAAGCGTCAGGTCAACAGGCTTAATCATTCATCTTGAACATCTGAACAGGGTGGGTACACAGTATAAACGTATACTTCCTGAATAACAGCACTATTCAAGTGTGAAAGTTTACTCACAAGGAAATAATATACAAAACCCCCCACCAAAACCATTTAGACAAATGTGAGCTACAGAATTCAAGCTGTGAGAATCAGTACAATCTGTGACTAAAACTTACAGTAAACACATGGTTTGATCCATTTCTTTAAGTGTCCTCATTCTCAGTGGAAAGACAGGGACAGGATAACACTCAAGACTTTCCTCATATAAGATTCACACAAAGTATTCAGCAGTAAACTGTAACAGGTTTGCTGTGAGACCTCACTAAAAAATTGTAACACCCAACAAGACTGTCCAAAGCAAAAATAATATATATTAATATCTCTCCTTTATCACCATTTGAATATAAATATATATTTAACTGTAACATAGTAGAACATGCAACACCCATCTTAAAAAGAGTGCCTTAAAAACGAGCGAGAGACAACAGCATGTGCTTGGGGGAGGGGGCAACTCAGTTCAAATGTGAAAGATTATAAAATGCTTAAAGCACGTCATTGAGATTTCAACCAATGTTTGGCAAACACAAAGAATAAAAGTTCCACCAGGTAAGAGGCACCTCAGTCTTGAAAGGCACTAACATTTTCCAGCTCAGACACAGAAAAAAAATGACATTCTTTATTTTCTTTCAACTTCTCTTCAGCCCTCCTTCACTTTCACTCGGGCACTGCTGCAGTCCCCAACTCCACTTTGCCAGGTATGTCTTGATCAATCCTACAAAAGGGAAAGCATACAAACGAAGTATTAAAAACCCTCC
The DNA here is from genome assembly GCF_029633855.1 of Hoplias malabaricus. Classification (NCBI taxonomy): domain Eukaryota; kingdom Metazoa; phylum Chordata; class Actinopteri; order Characiformes; family Erythrinidae; genus Hoplias; species Hoplias malabaricus. Next base: position 30,485,939 of record NC_089803.1, read on the forward strand.
ATACTTCTAACAAGAATAAGTTTCATAACTTTGGCAAACAGCCAAGCGTTAACAGCAGTGATGCTTTACATTTTAACAAATGCCATTTCATTAAAAAATAATAAAAAACACAATGAACAAAACAGCTTTATGGTCTTGGCACAAGTTAGTTTGATCAAATGTTTTTTTTTTTAATTAAACAAAGTGCTATTGAAAAAGCTGAACAAACAGGGACTGAGTGAATAAACAAAGAAATGTGGATGAAAAAAACATCCATTAGCTCCACGAACACCTCACATGCACACACCTTGTAAACTTGGTTTTACAGCGTCACCACTGTGGGTATCTACATTTTTTAATCCCTTTCAATGCTGATGCTGATATATTTACATTTATTAAGATGTAGGGATTAGGACTGCTGCCTAAACATTCTGCTCTATTACAGTAAATATTCCAGATATCCTACTGATATTTTTAACTCTGGTATTTTAATAAAGCTATCTTATAAAGCAGTTACCAACAGAAATATCATCCTGATATAGTGCATCATTACGTTGTTTACATTCTTTTCAGATGCAGGACTAACTAAAGATTGAGTGTGTAAATTTGAAAGCGAGATAAAAGAGTAAGCACAGGTTGCATGGGTTTTTACTTGAGTTTCCTCAAATTAATTCATTTGAGGGAGTGGGGTCTCTGGTGATTTCCTTGGCAATAATCGGGAGGGATTAAGCACATTATATACTCTGGCCTGTAGATGTCGGGAACTGGGGCAGCTGAGGCCTAACTTTTAGTGAGGTATGTTTGGGAATGAAAGGTCATTGGTTCAATCCTCACAACTGACAAGAAAACTGGGGGCAGTGGGAGTCAAGGATCCTCATCCAGAGCTGACCCCAGCTGCTCCCCAGGCACTGGGTGTTCACTGCCATGGACAGGTTAAATGTGGAACACGCATTTTCTAGTGCATAGTACAATTATAAATAAATGCACATTTAATATAATTTTAATACAACATTCAGAATTATCTCGCCAAACAATTTGTGGTTCAGTGGGTTTGGAAACTGATTCTGCACTAATCTAATGGACAGTGGCGGCTGTAGAGCACTTATTTAGAACTCTCCCTCAAACACAAAGACACTGTCTCAGTGCTTGTCACCCTGCACGGTTATAACAGAGCGACATCTGGAGTTTCTACATTAAAGGACACTTTGCAGCCATCTAGAGTACAGAGTAGGCATAACACCCTTACATGCATCCTCCTATAGCCAAAGGGTTTTCCAGAAAGCTGCACTTGAATATAATCTATTTGAGGGACCCTTCCTCGAAAACTGAGGCTGCTGTGTTTTATAACACATTTCAAAGGGGACTGAGACAAAAGATGTCAGCGGGCGAGCACTGAAACCATGTGTTTGAGATAGATTTCAAAATAAAGATAATAAATAGCGTACTTGTGCCATTTAGAAAATATACCTGAATATATTTTCTAATTATCTCGAGAGGGGGAAAAACAAAAAACAAAAACAAAGTATCAACTCAGTTGTCTGTCCATGAAATCAGAATAGAAAAAACTGGCTCTTCAGAACAATGCAGCTGGGTGGCAGAGGTGCTTTCTTTACCAGCATGAAAAGGGCCCATTGTTGATGTACAAACAGGACAATACAAAAACATCTAAGACCTACTCACAGACTTTTGAGTCCATGATTTTGGAAACTGAAACAACTAGGTATTGGCTGCGTGCTTGTCACTAAACCTGATATACCTGAACTTGACTAGAAAAAATCATTTATCTCCAGAAGTCAGTCATTCCTCTTCCGTCACAATTGCTAGTTGGACTGGAAGGTCTGCTCAGACAGCACAGAGAGTGTAAAGTGCTGTGCAAGGCTAGGCAGGGTTGGGCAGGGTGAGGCATGCAACTAGAGGTGAAGCATGCAATTCAGACAAACCCTTCACGTGATAGAAAAAAAACAAACAAAAAAAAAAACAGGCACCACTTGTGAATGAACTCCTTAAATTCTTCCCCTTTTAAGCTTAGATATACATACCATTCACTCTACATCACAGAGCAGAAACATCAGCTTCGAAATCTGCAGGTTTTTTTCCCCCCAAGAAAAATGATCAATGTTTTTTTATTATTATTATTATGAAGAAAAAAACAATGATCAACAGATCCAAGTTGGTTTCTACACTGGTCTGAAACAGATTAGAGGTCCCTCTAATGGCTGTATTCTGTCACACTTACTTCTGATCAGTAGTTTTGTAGGCAACAGTAAAATATCACTATAAAAGGAATGTTATATTAAATCATACAATCAAATGTATGCATTACACAAACAGTGCAAATAACTATCATCTGCCACAAAGTGAACATGCAGTGAGAAGATTATACAGTAAGCAGTGTGACATTTAACAAACAAAAAAAACAACAGTCAGCACGATCTGATCAAGCAACAAACAACACATGCGGGAGCATATTTAGAGATGTTCCTTAAAGCCAATTAACAGTTAGTTTTGTGCATTACAAATAAAGGCTAAGACCTGGCAGAAACCCTAAAATGAATATACCGATACCTTTTATGAGTTTTCCTATTTTTTTCTTCATCAAACCTTAGAAGAAGGGCAGGGAGAAGGGGTTATGGTATAAGAGAGCTTCTGAAGGTTTGACAGCCAACAGCAGACAATCATAAATGCACAGTATAGTATAAATAAATAAATAAGGCAGCATGGCAAGTTAAGCAATTAAATAAAGACAGTATTGTCATTAAAGAGATGTGAGAATGATGAATAGTCAAAGGCTATTAAAGTGGAAAGTCATTTGTCAGTTAATATAAACTGTACCAAGTGAAACAAACTCTAACAAAAATATTAAACACTTTGTAGTACACACACAGTAGAATGCACATGGATATATGACTGTTCCCATTTATCAGCTAATGAAATAAAAAAAACACATCATAAAAATGTTCCCTTATTTGGAGCATGTTTTAACTATTTGTGGTATTTCAAGTATTAACTTGTATTTTGAGTCCTAGGTCAGCACATCCACAGGCTATAAACCTGATCACTGATCAAATCCACTTAAACTTCATATTTGTTTTTCTTAAATAATTCACTTTCTCGTGTTCAATTCGTTGTCTAGGTACGTGACTCAGATTCATGACTTGATCTCAGAGGTAGGTAGATCTTTGTCATTTCTTCTAAGATTCCCTGACACTGCAACAAACTGGCCAAACCAGTGTATGCTTCTCCGAAAGCAGCAAAAGTTGTTGAGCATCTGCCAGACAACAGTCGTCAGCTTTTAGTATTCACATTTTGCATGAACACTATCAGTTAGGGCCTATTTCTAGGTATACTACTTTTTTTTTTTTACTTTTTTGACAATTTGAGATTATTTTTTTAAACTTTAGAGACTGCTGAACTGTCTGCCAATTTTTTAAATAACCATTTTCACATAAATTTTTGCAATAGATTAGAGCTACTTCACAAGTAGGAGAAAGCTGATGACTAGGACACTTCTCTAGAGGAGAGAATTAATTTTATGCATTTTATTCCTGCAAACAGTACACAAGAGGTTGCACAACAACAAGCATGTTCATTCATCTAATTTCTAAAATATATAAAATTCATGTTTCCAGAATTCAATGCGCAAACACAAAGAAAATTAAACTGGTGCAAAAATATTTTACTGGGTCTGTATATGCAACAACCAAAGAAATATGGGGAAAAAAAAGTCACTTACTGCTTGATGCATTCTGGTATTGACACATATTCCATTGGAACAAGCTGAGCCAGTTCTGCTAGACTGTACACAAACTTAATTTTTTGGCTAAATTTAGAGCTGGAAAAGGAACAAGCAAAATTTTAAATGTTGCTTTAGCACAAATGTTATTTAAAAAAAAAAATCAATAAACTACCTATACAGTATTAGGAATGTACCTTATAAAAGGTTTTGTGAGTGTTAGAAGAGTGCGAATGAACCAAGACGGGTGGACGATGATCAAAGACTTCAGATTTTTTCGTAATCTGTAAACAAAAATAAAATACGTAATTCAAAACAGTGCCGTCAATCAGAAACTACAGTAACTACCTCTGCATCTTTGTAAAAATGCAGCCTGGCTAAATTGTGGCACTTATTGACATCATCATATGTTCCTGTTATCACTGATGTATTTAATCAGTAAACATCCTTTCACTGTATTGGGAATTCAGAAAAGTATCAAAAATGTGCATGTTTTGCTCGTGACTCAATTATTTTCCTATGGAAAGAGTGCTACCACTTTGCTTTGCCACTGTCACGGTAACGTGACGTGCAATTCACAGATTTGCCGCAGCCAACTGAACTCTGACCCCTTTTGACACTGACCTTTCCAAAGCACAGCCAATGAGACAAACTTTCATATGACTCTTTTATTAAGGCAACTCGAGGATGTATGAACATGGAAGAGAAGCAGATTTTTAGATTTTCACTGCCCTGAGCTGCACAACATAACTTTAAGTGTCCTGTGACAAGAGAGGGAAAATACAGATCTTTTCTCTGCGTAAACGTATCTCTCGTTATAACTATGTATCTCTTTACCACGGTTGATTTTACCCTTTGACATGAGAAGTTTCCTTCTTTTCCACATAACAATAACCAGAGCATTTTTTGTTATGAACTTAGATACATGTGGCTGGTTTCAGCATGGATACGGTTTTCAGATTTTTACAATGAGTGTGAGTTTTGAAGATGTTACACTGCACCGCTTGAGCCCAGAGCAAAGAAGCAATTTGCAACCAGCCTCAAGGCAGTTAAAAACTACAGCTTGTCACAATGAGTCTGCAAGGCTCACCTCCGGTCTATTTGCTGATAGCACTTCCTGAGCCAGCCCACACTGGGCATCTTACGGCGAGAGGTGGCACCATTCAGGTAAACAATCATGTAGTTTTCAGCCACCAACAGTTCCAGAGTGCCTATCACATACCTGAAAATGGGATATACATTTAAACATTTCCAGATGAGTCATTTCATAAATTTACTGTTAATGTAATATTTTCGTATTACACAAATGTACTCCACAATGCTTACAAAGCAAAAAAAAAGTGAGGCTAGTTAGTTCCTTTATTTTTATTTTAACTCAGCAAAAATTTGAGTTTCATTACATTACAAATAAATGTTCCCTATGGAAACAAATTTGTTTCATAATCAAAAGTGACTCACTTGAAAAGATTGTCCATGATATATCTATAGTTTGGTTGATTGCTCTCAGGCATAAAGCAAACAGCAAAGACGATGATAGCATTCAATCCATCTCCATAATAACCTGTGAAAGTAGTAACCATGTCTGAGCATGCCTACAAACAATCCTTAACACTAAATAGCCTTTTAATACTATGTTAAGGCAATATCATAAGATTAAAGAATTAATAACACAGTGCATTTATACTGTTAAAGTTAAGTGGTGGCCTGGTACGGCATGTAATTATACACACGATTTTATAGGGACATGGAAAAAAGACACAAAACTCTCGGATGAGCCATAATTTTAAATTGATCTCATTGTTTCTACACCTTGCCCAATTTCTCAGCTCTGCTTGGCATATAGATGCACTGTTGCAGTTCGACCATTAAAGAGTCTAGTCCATCGGTTGCTCTGTATACTTTATGAACAGCCTTTCACTCTGCTCTCCAGTGGTCATGGCCTCCACATGACAACAGAGCAGGTATTATTTGGGTGGTGGATAGTCTCAGCCACAGATGCTCTTGCCCACTAGAAGACGTACAGTCTGATACTTTCAGTGCGTTAACTTGACCTCATGGTGAGGTTGCATTTTGATTGGCTGTCTGCCATGCTATAACACTCCATGTTATGATAAAATATCAGATTTGTGATTGGTCTGTATGAACGTCAGTCAAATTCCTTTTCCTGCAGTAGTAGCGTTAAGTGGTGACAGGTACCAGACTCTCACCCCTAGAGAGTCTGGCAATGTGAGACTAGGTGGTAGATAATTCTCAGCACTGCAGCAACACCGACATAGTGGTGATGGGTTACCGTGTGAGGTGCTGGTAAAAGTGGATAAGGCACAGCACTCAGTTTGAAGTTTTTAAACACCTCAGTGTCACACTGACAATAGTCCACTACCCAAAAATATCAAGCCATCATCATACAGTGGGCAGCATTCACTGATCACTGATGAAGGACTAGTTGACGACCAACACAAACTCTGCTGCAACAGATAAGCCACTGTCTCTGACTTTATATTTACAAGATGGACCAATGGGGCAGGTGTGTCTAACAGAGTGGACTGTGAGTGAACACAGTGCTTAAAAACTTCAGCATCATTGGTGTGTCTGATCCACTCGTAATACCACAACACACACATACTAACATGCCACCATGTCAATGTCAATGCAGTGCTAAGAATGATCCATGAGTCAATTACATGCTCTTTTGGTGGTCCTATGTGGGTCCTGACAGGGTATCAGGGTGTTAAAGTATGCACAGCAACCGTCTGTACATGAAGAACAAAATGCAGCTCTAGTCTAAGTAGAGCTGATAAAGTAGACAATGACTGCAAAAAGGAGGAGGTTATGTTAAGGCTGATCTATGTAAAAGCACATGTACAGGATCTGAATCAGGTGTGGTGCTTCATGTGCTACATTGGTCTGGTCTGTGGTTCTTGAGAACTGGAGTTTGACTGGATTAAACTCTAACATCATGCTCACTGACCTCCATGGCTGATGACTTTCTTGTACGGCTCAATAGCTGTCATATCGACTTTGTGCTCCTGTTCGCCGATGCGAAAGATCCTCCAACGCCTGCCTTCATCGCGTTCCTCAGACGCTGAGTACTCCCTCACTGAGTCCACACCTTTCTGAAGGAGGTCTGTGCTTTTGGGCTTCGGTAGATCATCTGAAAGTCAAGAATGAGGAAATCTGGAACTTTAAATATATGCGTTTGTGCGTGTGTGTGTTCTCCATTGGCCACAACAACGTGTCATAGTTCTGGCAGTGCACACATAACCAGGATCTTTCATTATGCTTCTTGTGCTATTGTGATGTCCAAGTCAAAGGAGACACACCCAAATGCAAGATAAAAACCCTCCCACATCAAAGAGCTCAGAGGCTGAGTAAATGAAAATGGTCTATTTTAAAATGTTCTAATTTAGTGCTATGCAAAATCCAATGTCCTATGAACCATATACTCTCTATACTCTCTGTAGTGTCATTTCTAAAGAAGTAAAACATGAACCAAAATTCTCTCTTTGAGCAAACTTGTAAAACATCAAAATCACAATATTGGGGAAATAACCCACAGCACACAAGACTCCACCTATATGACATTGAGTCAGCCTCAAAAAATCCAGCATTCAATCCGAACTGAAGGGGTTGAAAATTTGGTGTACTATTATGCATTAATGTATTCTGATCACATCATGCATATTACCATTGTAAATGGGGAGACAGATGATGATGATGATTACTAAAAGTAAACTTAATATACAGATGTAGCAGCTTGATACAAGTTACCATTTAGATTTAACTTCATTTACTAAAAAAAATTAAGCGGTTACTTACACTTTCAAAAGAAAACTTCAGAAACTGCAAATTAAATATAATGCTTATGCAGTAATTTACAACATTTAATTGTACAATTTACATTTTGTAAGCTTCATTTCTATTTCATGAAATGTATTTTTTGATTTGCGATTGTTATAATGGAAATCATGCAGTATTTTCAACAAAATAAATGGTGTACTGAAATTTGTGATTATTTATTATTTGGTGCCACAAAAAAAAGGTAAAAGAAAAACAACAAAAAAACTATAAGGTGGTAATAGGAATACTTCAAATCAATTTGGCATGGATTTGACAAGAGACGACCACCCGAGGAATCTTACCACAGAGTGAAGGCCAGAGGCCTATTGCCAACCACTGAGAGGAAACAATCCATCCAGGACAGAAAGAAGAAGGCAGCAGAGTGGAAACACAAAACAAGAATACTGTTTAACCATGTGGCATTCTGCACCACGCGATTTTATTGGGACTTTTTACTTGACTCTAATAATAATAAGACCACTTGAGAAAAAGAACCCAAACTTTAGGATGAACTGAAGGAATGAATGGACAAGAGTTTAGAGAGATATCTATACTAGGTTAGACAAGACTTTGTGCTAAATCCAAAAGTATAAACACACACATAAACTCAGAATTAATCTATAGTGTTAGCATTGTGCAAAGGGAATCTTATTAAACAGTATACTACACAAGAATTAATTGACATTACCTTCCCATTCAAATTCATTGCTGTTGTCTGAGGGGGTGTCCATGCCATCCAGGTCTAACTCTGTACTATCATCCAGCTCATCAGAGACCACAGAGCCCTCGCTGTGATCAAGGTTCAGGCTTATGTCTGGTGCCAGGAGCCTCCTTTTGGTTCTTCTACCACTACTCGATCCATATGATTGGGGAGCTGAAGAAATGGTGAGATGCAGTTTCAAAATAATGTCCACTGAAGTGAGTTTGAAATAAATGCGTATAGTAATAAAACTGCAAACACATAGCTGCTAAGGGTCATTTAGAGCAGTGTATATTAATCTTGCTCCTGGGGTGCTACTAAAATGAGTTTCAATAAATTCCTTACCTCAATACATCTGAACTAGCACAGAAAAAAAAACACTGTCCTAAAGATAAGGAAAACAAACGTTGTTTTTAGTCATACCTGAATCTCCCTCTCCAGATGTGCCAGTGAACAGATCATCACAAAGATGAATGTCCTCTTCTTCAGGTAAAGGTCTGGAAATATGAAAAGGTAAAGATTAAAAAAATTATATATATATATATCATAATTAACACATTACACAAATAAACCCACACCTCCCTGCATCAGGTCTTTTTCCGTGTTGTGCCACACCACCAATAACCAGATCTTGTCTACTTAAGGCTACGTTCACATTACCAGAGTGAAGTAACAAAAATCTTACTTTGTGCATTAATGTGACACAGATCTGATTGTCTTAAGAGCTGTGTACATGTTAAATCCCATCTATTCAAATCAGATGAGACTCATTTTCATATGTGGATGAACTGAATATGTATCCATCTCATGGGCATATGACATGAATTTAAAGAGTCAGATCCGATCCAATGCTTCTTTTTTGCCTGAACAAATGCACAGACAGCAACATGCAGGCTGTGTCTCAAATCACTCTGGACTTCCTACATTGCACACACCCTCCTCACCACATTAATGACTATAAGAAAAAGAGTTGTGCAAGTAATAGCTGAATAGAAAAGTTGTTAGACATATTGCACAGTACTTTGGTTTAGAAGCCCTTATTTAAAGGACATATGTCGTGCACTTTACAAGGCTTAGGGATCCATTTGGGACAGAGCTGCATAATCATATCAGTGAGCACATGCATGCCATTTCAGGGATAGATTTGTTCACATTACACACAGATACAGGTCATTTACATGTATTAATGTGAACTGTCAATATACCCACATCTGATTTGAGAGGGGGGAGATAAAAATTCATTATATACATTTAACTTGCTTGCAATTTTTTAAAGTATTTCATTTTCATATTATTTATGTTCAATAATAACAAATTATTATTTTTAATACTAGACAACAGTAACCACAAAAAAACATTGTGACAATTTGTGACAATGACAATTACAATTGTGTTACACTAAAAAATATATATATATATTTAAAATGTTATTCATACATCTAACAAACTGAACAAACCATATGAAATGCAAAAAACATCAAAGGAAATCAAACTGTGTCAAAACCAGGTATATTCTTTCAAATACTTTTGCTCATATTTCAGTTTAAATATTTACAAGGAACACATTTGTGTATGTTTATGCCATGCACACAGATTTTAGCTTGTGTTTATTTACCTGGGGAAGTCTTCATCCTGCCACTCTTCTTTGAGCTCCACCCCTTCCATTCTCAATCGATCTTCTGTTGTGGCAAATGACTCCTGTTGCTCAAAGCTGAAGTATAAAGGATTGTCATTTAAGCAGGAATCCTCGCTTTGATGCACATATAATTTACCATTTTTAGCTCTTAAATTTCTATCATTCTCCTTTTTTAAGCAGGTATTTTACTCACAACAACATCCAATAGGCTTGTCGAGAATATAGCAAAAAATCCATGTCAAAGTCCTGAAAATGAGTAATTGCTGCTGCTCTACCTTAATCACAGTGCTCTGTTCATTCTGATTGTGACTCTGAAGTCAAGCTCGTGCTCTGTTGCCTAATATGGCTTTTGCGTTTAAGAGTCTCAGACTCTAAGATGCAGACTTTTAGGATTTAGCTTTTGCCATACAAAAATTTCAGGCAAGTACTGGCCAATAGCCTACACATTTCCTGGAATCTATGTGGGCCTCTTTGATATTATAATCCCAAACACTGCTGCACACAAAGTCTTAAAGCACTTAACGAAAAACTAAATGCTTTAGAACACACTGAAAAAGAAAGTTTCTCATTGTTGATAAACAAATAAATGTAACATGAAATGTTTTTACGCATATTTAAATGCCTTTAAATGTTCTGGAACAGCAGCAACTTCGGCTTAGAGAAAAACATTGTACTGTTGTCTTAAAATGGGCATCAGCCTATTAACAGGTTTGTAATTCTTTCTTGTTGGGATTAAAATCATGGCACTCTCAAGATAGTTGTAGGTCTTAATTTAGTTAGCACAAGGGCTGTGTTATTATGTTCTCTATGTACAAGTCAATAAGACAAAGGCAAACGTTGCACTGATGTCAGGAACGAAAACAGACAGACAAATAAACATTAGCACTCATATTTTCCTTCCCATTAAGCCACAAGACAATGTAATCAACAACCTGTTGTAACAAGACTGAACCAATAAAATCATCACAGCCCATAATGCAAGAGGTTACATTGGTAGCTAGATTTGCACATAAATTTGAACAAGCACAGAGACAGTGATGAAGTAAATATAAAACATTTTCTCAGGACATTAAATCAAATATACAAATCTATAACTTGGTAAAAAAAAAAAAAAAAAAGGCAGTGAGTTTTCTATGCTGCTGGGACATCTCAAAGGAAACCACTTAGATGCGAGGGTGGGGGATACACAAACACTAGTTGACTGTCGTTCACAGCTAATTGCCATGCCATCTGTGTAGTGGTACTCTTGCTTGTCAAGGGGAACATTTGTAAACATTTATACTGACCTTCGTATTAGAGCTCAAAGAGCTGAGTAAGAATAATGAACAAGATCAACTGTTCTAAAGAGGATTGCATCAGCAATATCACAGCCAAGAAAGACTGTGACTTCCGATATAAGCTAAAATAATGCTTATTAGTACCAAACATTCTGCTATATTCTTTCTATCTTATCCTGGTAGAAACAGTATAGCTACTGCCCACTGCTTGCTGTCAGACCAATATTTTTGTGACAGAGCAAGCAGTTTAACTTTCAAGGGTCATGTTATATGGTGACTATAACTGATTAATTTTCTGCTCACTGTGGAATTGGCATGTGATGTCTTAGAGATTAATAATAGTGGCAAAGCAGCTAAAATGAAGAAGAAACGGGAACCCTTATGTATTGTGGATGACAAACAGTGCTAATATTAATCCTGACCTGCCTATTAAAGGGGAGAGAAGAGAGAGAAAAAAAAAAAAAAAAAAAAAAAAAAAAAAAAAAAAAAAAAAAAAAAAAAAAAACACCAAATGAAAATACTTGAGAGGCAGCACTTTCAAAATGAGGTTGCAGGACAGGAACACATTCTCACGCTACAGTGCTGATGAACATGCAGTCTTGCAGAATGACTTGTAAAGGAACACAAATGGGTGGTTCAGTGTATATGTATTTATCTGCTTACAATATTACAAGATGTAATAGAACTTAGACTACTATAGCATATAGACCCCTGTAGATATCTGTATCAGTGTCGTGGTGTCAATTTGTTACAACACCTTGGTGTGCAAATCTAATTTAGGTTCATCTTTTACTCCTGTGCAGTAATGTAAAGACGTTCAGGACCACCAGTCATCTATTACATTTTGTGTTAAAAAATACCCATTAAGTCCAACTTATTCCCTGACAGGGGAAAGTGCTGAACACATATATTTAATGGAAATTTACACAGCAGCCTCAACAATAGCTACTTTATTTTTTCTGCATTCCTAGTTTCCATCCTTCCACTTCACTAAAACTTCCATTGTTTTCCGAAGACTTGCTGTCAGTTTTCCAAATACATCTGAAGTGACATTATGCCACACCTCCCAGCACTTTCTGTTTACCACAATTCATTTAGGTTTAAGCTCTAAGGTGGTTCAGTATTCTGAGAAGACACAATATCTCAGATCTTTACACATATTAGAATATTCCACCAAGCCACATTCCTCTATTAACCTGAAAACTTAGGCCCAAATCGGAGGAAAGTCCAATAGACACATTCCTTAGCCCCTTTCTCATTGGACATGCTTGAATTTGGGCGAACAACAACACGGGGAGCTGATGTTACCATTACCTTCCATTATGCTCCAGTGGTGATCCGTGTGCCTGTGGCAGTTTGACTGGACTCGAGGCTTGTGTCCGTGTCCTCCCTGGGTTTCCTGCATTGTGCTGGGCTACGGTTTCCTGAGGCGTGTCTCCTGTTTTGAGAGGCCTGTCTCGGGATTTGTTGCCTCTGTTCTCCACGGACTCAGACCCCGCAGTGTTTCCACGTTCATCCGAGGACGAGTGGCGACCTGTCGGTTTGTTTTCCAGAGTTTCAGATGTCCTGGGTGTGTCTGGATCCGAGCTGCTTTTGTTCATAATCCCACCAGATGAAGCGCTTTGTTTTGCTCCTCCGTCGCCTTCTATCACGTCTGTATCCATCGGGGACAGTCAGTGTTTTAAATGCAGCTAGAAAGCAGTATAAACTGTGAGGGAAACTTCCACCGCTACCAGAGTTAAACCAGTCTGACGTGACGAGCCTAGCGGAGTTAGCGAAGGCAAAGTCGGATAACGACTTTTATTAAAGTATTCTTCACCTTGTCCTGACACACATCGAGTATACACTACCTGCGTGCATAAAACTAACACAGCAGGGGCAGACCTGGCGCATAGCTTTCGCAAACTTCCAACAAATACACACTTTTAAAGAGACTTCCCGAGAAAGTATTCCGCTCTGTGGCCCTGTTAGTGCGCAGTCTCCCTTTCCTCTCTTCCTATTAATGCTCCACGGTGAAAACAGTGACGACACTGATACTCCGCTAACGAGCCCGGGAGATAAACTCGACAACTCGCTCCCCGAGACCTATACGGAAACAAACCTCACACCATCATGTGCCGTTCATCCAGTTTTAACAGTCCGAGGTTCTGGCAATCCCTAAAGACCCACAGAAATACTCTCTACAACAACTTCATCACCGGCCAGTCGTCCGCAGCCCAGACACCGTGCCGTGTTTTCACTTCACTCTGCGGCGCATTTCAAAACAAAAGTCCCCTGTGAGCGTAAACTCTTTATGGTCTCTGCCCGTGAGCCACCATCTGCACATAACTCCTCAAATATTTTTTCCACTGATTTTGTAAATTGAGGGAAGGAGGAGACAATAGCAAAAAATGTTGGCACAACTCCCGGTTTTCTTTGAGGAGACTCGGATTCTCGACTCCCGCTGGTAGATGAAAGATAAGGGCGTTAAATAAAAAATAAAAAAGTACCGCGAATGTAGAATTTGTGACCCCACAGAACATTATTTACATAAATGTACCTAAACGTGAATGTTTATAAGATTTATATGGAGATTCAATGGGGGTCACAAATTCTCTAGGGTCGCAGAATTCGATGGTCACAGAAGTTGGTGTAACACCGGCAACTCAAGAGTCGAAGAATCGATTCTTTTGGAGTTAAATCTTCACCGACCTTCATTTGTTATGCTGACGTCAAACTCGGTCTTTTTTTTAATTTAGAACCCGAAGTTACCGCTTTCTAGATGGACACAGCTTTTAAAAAAGAGACAAGCCGTATAGAACCTTACAACGAAATGTCAGGGCAGAACTTTTCGCAATTTTATATACAGGTTAAAAACTAGCACATCACATTTTGTTAGGTAAATAAATACATTGGTGATTTATAATTGCAAAACTGAGGACGACGAGTGAAGTTTCTTTTTAATCTAAGCTGTAAACCATGGTTTTATTAATTCAGACTGACAGTTTGACTCAGAAATAAACGATTGATTAAACAGGTGAGAGAAGGAAGGAAGGAAGAGCATCCAGACCTCTAGTTTCACAGTAAGTTTAATGTTGTGTTAGGATGAGACAGTAAATGTAACAGAACACTATTTTCCCACCATTTGCTTTATTCTAATTTCTGTCTGGATTTAAGGAAAAGCCGAGTGCTAAAACTGCTGTTTTACAGGGACTCCTTCAGCCTTCAGGACTTCGTTTATTCTTCTCCTTATTTTTATGTCTGCTGACTTCTTCACTGTATATTTGGATACTTTGTATTTTGTTTCATATGTGCAGTTGCAGAATGAAAATGCCACTTTATCCGATTCTAGGTCCTTTGAAAGTCTTTTGTGATATGAATGTTTATGTTTCATTTGTTTGTGGAGAATCAGAATGGAGCTGAGAAATCTAATTTTCACATGTGGGTGGCACGGTGGCGCAGCAGGTAGTGTTGCAGTCACACAGCTCCAGGGGCCTGGAGGTTGTGGGTTCGATTCCAGCTCCGGGTGACTGTCTGTGAGGAGTTGGTGTGTTCTCCCCGTGTCCGCGTGGGTTTCCTCCGGGTGCTCCGGTTTCCTCTCACAGTACAAAAACACACGTTGCAGGTGGATTGGCGACTCGAAAGTGTCCGTGAGTGAATGTGTGTGTGTCTGTGTTGCCCTGTGAAGGACTGGCATCCCCTCCAGGGTGTATTCCTGCCTTGCGCCCGATGATTCCAGGTAGGCTCTGGACCCCCTGCGACCCTGAACTGGATAAGCACTTACAGATAATGAATGGATGCATGGTTTTCACATAATTTTAAATTTCTTTGAATGGGTGAAGTTTGTGACATTGTAAAAGTTTTAATATATAAAATGGAATTTATCAATTTTAATATTATTTATTTAATTATCTAATAATCAGAAAATATAATGAATTTCCTTTTGTTATGAGATGTATTGTAGAGTGTTTTGCCTGAGTATAAATTAGGACAGTGAGGGGGGGGAGTGAAGTACAATTGTTGATTGCTGCCTGTTTTTCTTAATTCTTGGTGAAGTTTCTGAAATCATAGGCTGTAGGATTAGGTGCTGATTATAGACCTTTTGCATTATGATAGGATGGTACGTTGTCTCAGTGACTTTAGGATATTTCATCTGTTTAATATTTGAATTGGTTTAAACTTTTAATGTGGCGGTGTAATCAACAACAAGCTTAGAATAATTTCACAAGGGTCACAAAAAGGTTCGTGTTTAATGTTGTACAGTTTAAAGTAGAAATGGATAATTTAAATAAATAAATGTAGTAAAACCTTGAACAGACTTAATTTTTTGCTTTCTTCCTTTTGTATTTTAGCTTCTTTGTCGCCCTGAAAGAGGCTGTATTATAAAAGTTACTGTTACACATTGGGTGTTATGTGGGCACAATTCATAACAAGGGAAGTAAAATACTTTGACAAGGAAACCGTCCTAAATAAAGTCTGTGTTGAAATCATGTCCGCCAGATGGCAGCAAAGCACTGAGAAAACCAGATCTTTTTCTGGTTGGTCAATGATCAGATTTAGTAGATTACAGTAGGTTTATAAGCAGGTAGCAGGTTTATAAATCAATAAAAGATAATAGTATATATGTAAAAAAAGAAAATAATTATGAAATTGTAGTTTAGATGCTTCATTCCTGTTCTGTAGGTTATATTTGCTTTGTATTCTAACGAAACCATCTGCCTTTAACTTGGCCAACTATTGCGTAGGTTTTTATTTGTTTTAATTGTTTCCCATTGATATTTTACTAAAGTAGCTAATGGGCAAGATTAAAAAAATACTTGAGTCGTGCTGTCATTTTTGTAATGAATATCTAACTTAATTTATATCACCATTTCAGTAAGTTTCTATATATTTCTTTAAATATTCTTGCACCTTTCTGTCACACAGCGCTCTAGAGGCTTCCAACAGTGAGATAATTAGGTGAGGGACAACAACCTTCTAGGCATAAACCAAGTAGGATCCTGTGCTATAAAAGCATAACAAAGGATTAGATGAAGAAAGAGTCTAGACTTTATTCAGCTTTCATTTCGTATTATATCTGTTTACTATAAGGTCATCAAAGGATTACAATTTTGAGTAATACTTCTGGGAACAATTTGATTCCATGAATAATAAAGGTGTGAGTTATAGGTGGGAGTTAATCATATTTAAAACACAGAGTCATTGAATATTTTCAGAGATGGAATCGTATTTTACAAAAGAGCATTTTTCTAACACTCTACAAAGCTGATAGTGATTAGACAAAACAGGTGCACATTACTTTGCAAATATTCTATCATCCCTTAGGTTTTTTTTTTGCACTTTGTGTGATGAAACCTATGATTTATTATTCTTGTCTTATTATCAAATGAGGTTCATTCATGCTGCATGATGAGAACTAGCAATTAGTGTATGCAAATGAGGAAGGACCACAGCGAGCCTTCTCTAATTTCTTGACAGACGAACAAAGAAAAGTGCAGAGCTCTTCACGTATTTTTCTTTTTTTTCTTTCTTTTAAAGTTGCTTATATGTTTTAAGGGGTCGTGTCTGTAGTTTTAAGTACAGTAAGTGTCCTGGTATCTTTGCTGATGTATAGTTCAAATCCACCTTTTTAACTATATCACGATTTTAAAAGACTTAATTGATCTGGAGATGGATGAGTTAATGTCTTGATGGCTCATTGACAGTCACTCTTACTAAACCACGACGTTGCTCCATAGCTCCCTGATACCTCAGCTGTGTGCATAGGATCATTCTGTATAATCTCTAATTAACACACTGCTATTTGCACTGTCTGATCAAGCGGCCTCACTAACCAAGAGATAATCCGATCAAATTGAAAGTTTACAATACCTTTTCATCTCCCACTATGTGGATGTTTGCTTTGGCTTCGTATTGGTATAATTCACAAATAAAGGCTGGTCTAGGCTTTGAAGTCCAGGATGTTCATACAAATGTGCATTCCAGTTCTGATACAATTATTTTGAGCATTTGATTGTTGGCCTGCTGTTCTCATTAACCAAAGCAAATTGACTTATTGAAACACTGATATGCTTTGAAGATCTGCCAAATAGTGGTATAGGCTTTTTCAGATTCTGTGTAGTTTGTAGCCCAATAGGGAAAAGAGTGGGACTCCGCCTGCACTAAGGTTGCCCAGTGCTGTAGGAGACATACCACTTCCGTTTAATTAACTGCCCCCAAATTAACATAATAACCTGCGTGTACAGCCAGTACAATTATTGTATTTCTAGACTACCGCACAATAAAATATGTGTTTTCTTTACAGATGCTACCTTGTACCAGGCTGTCTCTTCTCAAACATTTGGAGCACTGGAGTGTGTGTATGTGCGGTGGAGAGATTGAGAGACAGAAAGAAAACAGTTGTTCCTTGGGATTTGATTCACTTGACAATGGAAGTAAGTATCAGATCCTCTCTCAGTCTCTCATGCGCAGTTAGTGTTCTAAATTTTTCAAAAGCAAACTTTCTTTCCCAGAGTCGGGGCATGAGTTCTGCTCTAAAATGTTTGATGTTATTCTCATCTGGAGCAGAGCGAGATGAAGTGAGTGCTTAATTTATGAGGACATAACAAGGAAGCTATTAAGCAAACATATTTCCCAGCTTCAACTGGCATGAAAGAAGCACTCAGGGCAAGAAAGCCAGTAGTTTGGTTTTCAAAAGATAATTGCCTAAATGTTTACAAGGAGCTGATTCTAGGAGTTAAAATTGCAATAACAGTTTTAAGAATGCATCATCCAGCTTTTTAAAACCTGCTCGTACGGAATACACAGATGTACAAATGTACTGAGCATGAAGGTGACACTGAAGATTGAATGCAAGCTCCTTTTTTTTGCCCCCCCAGCCCCCCACCCCAGAATAACAAGAGGCTATAACCCATTTGTGCACCAGTATGGGCGAATAGAATATCCAATTTCCACAAGTGGAGCAGTGGGAAGTATTTAGGCTACTTGAAGTATATCTCTTAATGAGAAAAGACAAAAAGGAATCCATGTGCATGTTTTATGCAATCTGTTTCTGGGTGCGCATGAATAATTATTTATGATCGTGAAGCCTAAAAGGAAGGCATGGGGAAAGGGAAAGAGAAAAAGAACCTGGTAAAAAATTTAAAAGGAGACGTTAAATGAATATTTAAGGGAAGATGAAATATTTAATGGAAACAAATGAGCAAAACATTTAAAGCAGCATGATAAATAATAGTGGGATTTGTAAGGAAAGTGCCCCCTCCCCTTTGCCGAGTGGAATTACGTGTGTTTGGCGCAGTCCGCCACAAGGCCCTCAGAATTCATGCCACGCTCAGGCTGGTGTGTGATCCTGGCCACGGCAATTTGTTTTCCATATGGCAGTCGTTAGAGGGGTTTGATGGGTCTGCAACTTAGCATGCGTGGTCTGGCACATTGCAGCGGAATATTAGTTTTTGTCCAGAGTAGTTTGGATGGATGCCATGGGCCAGTCAGGATTTAATGCCTCCCCTGCTCTGTTACAAGTTCAGGGCAGGACGTTGGCATGGACAAGAGGGAAAGATGATATTTTTTATGCCAGAGGAGAGGACATCACATTAGGGAGGCCAAATGAGCTCAGAGAGCTCTGGAAGTTAGAGTGGAGTACATTCTCTTAGCTGAGAAGATCACCTAGATAATAAGGAAAATGATATTATTCGAGTTATTGTATAATAACAGTATACATTACATATTTAGATATATTCCATTTGTTTAGTTACTGTAATTTATCGCATGTTTTTATATATACTGCCGTTAGCAACATCCCTGTCTTTGCCAGCAACTGTATATTAGTGCCAGACTTGTTTTCATTTTGAGTCTGGTTTTAACACCCTAAAGGCTGCTGATGCATTTCTGATTAGCACTCATATTCAAGTCATCTGAGCTTTAAGGGAGCCACAGGGTGACTACAGATGTTTCCATGACAAACTCACATTACAAACTATCTCTAACATCATCTCAGGGTATGACTGAGTTGGCACACAACACAGTGGACAGATCCAGCTGTGCAAAGCTACAGAATGCATCCTGACATATCGGTGTGCTCTATATCATTTTGGGTTTCAAACTATATTCTTGTTGTTGTAGAAAGTATGCCACAGGACCGGTTACTTCACCTATGCACTTGCTATAACATCTGTTATGATTTATAGATAATACCTCTAGTAGGGCTTTCAGAATTATTATGTAATGTCCTGGTGGCCATTATTTAAGCTGACCACAGTTATTTTGTATGGCTGTAAGCTTTGATACATTTAATTGGACTGAGATAAGACAAATTAATGTTTAAAAAAATAAATAAATAAACCGAATGTTAATATACATTTAGATATGTCATGGTAATTATGAAGATAGCAAAATTTGGGAGGGTCAGTGATGATTGTTGATTTGATCTGCAGTGTTTTCTGTTTTCAGGAGGGACTCAGGGTCATCGTAGTATGAGTAGTTTGGAAGCAGGTAATTTGCCCTTTTTTAGGTTTGAATTTTAAGATGTTGTTAATCTGAATTAATTAAATTGAAATGAATCAAAATGATCTACTAATATACTATGATTGTGAGAGGCCAAACCAGCTGAAAATGGGGGTTGCCTAATTACAAAGGTGAGAACTCATCACACCTCTTATTCAAGATTGAAATTTTTTGGCAGCAGTCACTGGCCTCTTGTTTAATTTCCATTTTTCCAGATCTGAAAATAATTAAATCAGCAAACAAATAATTAATTGAGTCAATGAGAACAATTAGTTCAAAGACGCCTTTGAGAATTGGCTGTGCATAGTGAATTGGTTAATTATCATACTACAAAATAATTGAGTGGAGCAAGTGCTCTGTCTGCTTCCCGTTTCTGTGTGTGTGTGTGTGTGTATACATGTGTGTGTTTGCATATTTGTTTTTGAATGATTGCCAATATTTCTGAATTGAGGTTTTTTTTCTATTTATCTTGGATGAGATCAAACACTATAACATACTTTAGGCTAGTAACTCTTTATAGCCCCCTCTCATCCTTCAGATTGATTGGTGTTTTTCCCTATTATTGCATATAACCCAGGTGCCCTGCACTGACCTATGGCCAAAGTGGAACCTGTTTAAGTCTATTATAGTGCATGCTGAGGGTTTTCTCTCTAATGTCAGTGACCTGTGTGACCCACACAGAAGTGTGTGTGTGAGCGCTGTGACAGTTTGGAGCATCTAGTGTGTTCTTTGGAGCCTGCTTGGTCTTCAGCGTGGCCCTAACCCTGCCTGCAGTCCAACATCATTACCCCTGTGACTTATGGCAGAGCGGCCCTGACTGAACACTTTTATTTCCCCCTGCGGCTAGCTCAGCGGACACAGCCCTTCACGTTCTGTTAGTGCGCTCATGGCTTTAGCGGAAGGATATAGCCCCTTTCCTTCCTTCATCTTCATTGCCATGGCAAGCTCATCACTCTTCCCTGCCTTGCTGAAGGAGCTGGCTGTTTTGGCAGGCGTTTTAGTGTTAGGCTTTGCTCTGTCAGGGGTAAAAATATTCTGCTCTTTCCCCACAGTGCAGCAACGTTTACTGTAAGCATTATCTCCACCTCCACGCCCCCACCCTATATTTAAGCAAAGTGGTTTGTATTTGCATGATCTGTGGTCCAGCAGGGTCAATTACATCGCTTTTATATTCTATTGCCATCTGAAGGACGCTTTAATAATAATGCATCCCTTTCCCTACCTGAGGGTTTTGCATGACTGAATGCATAATTGGTAATTGAAAGACTTCTTTGAGCGCACACTAGTGCCTGGTACTTCCTGTTGCATACTAGAAGCTGTATTAACCTCCTCAGTCTTTATTGGATTCAGAGTAAGGCAACTCCCAAAAGGTTTGGCCTTCTTTTAGCTTTTCTGCCTAATTAATGCATCACCACAGTTTTCCACGAAAATGCCTTTCTCCCTATCTAACCTTGTAGCAGAGAAATAGACTTTTCCTGCTCACATTAACAGTCCTTAGAGACTTTTCACAGACTCCTGCTAATCATATTATGGTGGGCAGCAAAGCAAGCCTTTCCTGTTTTTCCAGAGGGCTTCATTTTGACTTTGTATCTCTGAAGAGCCATCTATGGCCACTGCTTATTTCCTAGAAGTTTTCCTCTTCTCATTTTCTTTGACTCAACATGAATCATAATCATTTTAATTTACATACAGTGATCTTGATTCAGTGAGCTCACACACATGTAGCATTTCCAATTTTACACAGTTAAGACAAATATATATGTATGGGAAAACTTTGTAAGGTAAGATTAAAGTTTCAGAATAATGCTATATTTGGTTGCTTATATGCTTTGGGCATTACTTCTAGACCCTGAATATTTTGTAGTTGAATTGTGTCATATTTAATTAAAATTAAACTAAAATGGTTGTGATAAATCTAGCCTTTCAAGCCATGACAAGTGTTGGTCCCTTAACTGTAATAGATTGGCGTATATAAAACCTAACAGGACAAACAGGGCAAAAGCTCCACTGAAGCAACTTGTATGTTAATTAACATTAGCTGATAAACATGGCAAGTTGTGGGAAAAACATTGGCCAGGAGCGTATGCCAAGTTAATGCCTGATGTTTCCTAATTATGTCCAGTGCCCACAGGGCGGCTGGCCTGGATCACTGATCTGCGGATGCCTCGAAGGGACGAGTGACTCGCAGCCCCGGCTCATTTCTCCTAGCCTGACACCAAATGTAAGTGAAGGTGAATCTCACTTTAATTTACAGGCCAGCCTGGGGTATAAACCTTAAGTCAGATTTTACTACTAAGATGAAGCACATACTCCGCAAGACAGAGAGACATACACTAGTTGTTAAACCATGAGTGCCGTGTAGTATTTTAACCTGAGCTCATAAAACAGAATAATGGCAGTGTTTGCCTCTAAAAGACAACTGTCATAGCTCACAGTTCAGATAGATGTCCTGACTTCATTCTCATGGATCTAGTGTGCAGTCTAGGACACTGCAGCTGTTCCCCTTTGGCTCTGCCATCCAAAAACTTCATTACACAGATTCAGCATTTTTAAAATGTGCTACTTAATTTTTCCATTTATGGCCCACATAATTAAAATTTCCAGCCCTGCGACCTGGGATCATTCTGTAGGATAATGAATGGGCTGAGGGCATGAGTGGAGTAGACTCCTGCCTGCCCTCTGAAAGCTAGCAGCTCCCCACACTGTCAAGGTTAACCAGACAGAGTAGGCAGAACGGGCCAAGAATTAAGAACAACGAACTGTGTCTCATACTTTATAATGTGTCTCATATCCTGAAAGCAATACTGGGTGATATTTTTTTAATGATCTAAAAAGAAAGCTGTATTTTCACAGCTATGTAGTGCTAATTTACTTTTAAAGTGTCCTACTAATCAATGTACTCAAATAGTTGTCCAATTCTAATAAGACATATTTGAAAACTTCTTTGTTTAATAATATTTTTCATTTCCATACCATCCATCTTTAATTAGGAAGAAAACTTGACATAGGACTGCATGCAAACACACACAGACACAGACACACACACACGTACATATGCATTCAAAAGGTTTAGAATCACAAAGAAAAATTCCACATTAATATATATATATATGTATTATATAGATATATATCTAATATATATATATAGGTAATAATATATAGATATATAGGCTAGTATTTAGCCTAACCTTCATTCATTTAATTTCCAGTTACAACAGCTGTGAAGTATTTTTCAGTGTAAGACAGAAAATATGTATTTAACATAAAGCTGCACAGCTTAATATAAAATAGAATATTTCATTTATGTCTTGAGATATAAATATATACTTCTGAATATATATAATTATTTTTTTTCTCCCCAGATCTGAGATGGTTTAGTTACTGTTTTCATTTTTTAACAAATCTTGTGTGTTTGTTAGTAGTGTATTCTGAATATATTTAAGTATATATATATATCTTTGCACTCCAATTTAGGAAACACATGTTTGTTTACTTATTTTTCATATGCACTTATTTTATTTCTCCTTAGAAACACGTGATTAAAAAAATTACTTTTTCAATACAATTTATTTTGAGTGTATTGTACTTTGAATATTTGGATTCATAATATTGGTTCATCAGTACACTAAAGGTGTGTTGGGAGTCAAATGGCAAATGTAATGTAAAATTAAATATGAATCTATATTCACTGAGAAACCTCCTCCCAAGTTTCACAATCAAAAGAGGCTTGTTGATCTCCCACTGCTTTATACGAGAATCATGGCTTCATGTGAAATGCTATTATGGCACTGACAAGCTCACTGTCAGTGGCTCATATTTCATGTTTTCAGCTTTGACTAGAAGTTCTCTAGCTCTAAAGAGGAACCAGCTGTTTGAACTGCTCTGTTTGAGAGAAATTCTATTGACAGGCATTGGTCCATTGATGTGAAGTAAGAGATGAAGTGATGTTGAAGCTAAACTTGCAATTGCACTTGCTGCAGTCTCTGTCATAAATGTTTTACTAATTGCTGAGGCATAATGCCAAATAAACAGCATAGGTGATCTTTTTTTTCCTATTTCAAGCCATGTACTTATTTTGTAGTGCCATGAAGAATTCATCACATCCCTCACAACCAAACAGTGCACGACCACAGAAATACTTATTCCTTTCTTTGTGGAAAAAAGACAATCTTTTCTCCCTGGTTTTCTGAGACCTCTCTCTGTATTTCAAGTCATACTGACCTAAAAAGGTTGATCAAAGACTGTTGGAACTTCGCAGCCTGCAGCAAGCAATAAATTGGACCATTCGATGTTTTTGCACTGACAAATTATTCTCCTGAGCCCTAACATTCTTGGTAGCAACTCAATTAGCTGGAGACAGATGTAGCGAGTATTCAAAATTTAATGTTTAATAGATTTTTCAATATTTTATCATCCCTAGTCCTAGTTAAAATGGGAACGCTCAATTTTGTGAAAATAATAACTATTTGCTTATAATTCCCACATAAACTGCAAGTTTGTGCTGTGTGCATGACAGCATCAGCTCTGCCCAAGCCTGTGCTCTCTGTTTAAATCCCTGCAGGCTATTCCACCGTGTTGAAGTGGCTCACAGCATCTCTCCTTTTATGTGGCTGTTAAAAGACAATATTTCTCCTTTTTTCAGAGAGGATAGACTTTCTCCAGACACTATTCCCCCAGCTTTAGACAGAGATAATCAGGAAAGAAAAAGTTGGGAAAAGTAACAAACCTAACAAACACTGACAAGTCACATATTAACTTGCCTTTGCTGTATTTCATCATGATTAGGTGTACGCATATATATTTATCATAGAGGTTAGTTTGAGTGCATGTCTCAAACAATGAACATATATACATTTACATATAGTGCACCTATGACATGAAAGCCCAATATGTACTGAAGCGAAATAATATTTCTGAATCTCTGTATTGTGCATCCACATAAATGGAGAGACAGCATTACCATTTGATTTAATGCTGTTTGATTGGAGCAGACGGATAAAACTCAAGTCGGCCACGCCTGTCAGATTGGGCTGATGGGACGGTTATATTCCCATAGTTTGGGAAGACTTAAACAAATGACGTGCTCTGGTTGAACAATAGGGCAGAAAGACTAATCACATCAAGATGTATATGTCAGTGTAACATATATGCATCATCCTCTCTCATCGATCACCCCACCAAAGAGCCAAGGTTTCTGAATGACAGACAGACATGCTTAAACTCCTGTTGTTTTGGAAAGGGCATGTCATATTAACCCTTGGAAATGAAGTCGTCCCAGTGTGCTCGAAGCCAGGTTCTTAACAGTGACTGATCTGGATGCTTTTCAAGCATCATTTGTCACAGATGGCTCACTAGCACTGCTCCATGACGTGGGGCTGTATCTGATCTTAATGTGTAAGAATGAGGATCATTGAGATCCTATTGTAATTGAACAGCTGGCCAGACCAGGTTTTGGACAACTGCTTTAGTAAAATACTACATGTTTATATGAACTAAAAGTTATTTCAACTAGAAGCACCACCCTCAACCAGTCAACAATATATGATGTTTAAACATTTAAATGTATTGTTTTATATTGGATTGATGTTTTCAATATGTTCAAGTCTTCTTTTTTTATTAGTTTAATTTGTTATATATTTATTTTATTTATATATTGCTTTTAATCTTGGCTTTGCCTATGTATTAGATTACTGTCATTTAAATCAAAAGTTTTAAGAATTTTATTATTTTAAAATATTTTATTATATTTTATTGCTAGTTTTTATTTTTAGAAATTAAGATAGCTAGATTTTAATGAATGATAAAAAAGCTATGTATACACTTTTTAAAAATATTGTAAAAATAACACTCATGAGAGATAGTATTGTTAAATGTTTTCATACTGATGACAGTCCCTGTCACATGATGAGTTTTACTGCATTTATTACACTTGAAAATAGCAATAATCCTCATGGTTTGTTTTTTATGCAGATTAACATTACATACACAGGATAATTAATGCACTTTGATATGCATATTTAACATCTGTATAATCCAGTGTTTGCATGTGTAAGCACTGTGTCCTTCACTTTTAGTGTGATTACTTAGAATAAAAAAAAAATTCAAGTGAAAGTCCATAAAATTAGTCACTATATTTAAAGCTATAAATTATATGAGAGCATGTGTGCGTAACAAGATTGTCCTGTGGAGAAAATTGCAGTGCAAACAAGCCATTTACTACCCTACTACAACAAAATAATCCTTCTGTCTCAGAGGTTAAGTGGAATGCCAATATAGTATTGACAAAATGTCACTTCCTCTGTAGACGTCCTGACTCATCTACGCTATTTCTCTCTTCATGAGCATCCAAAGCATCTGGACACATGCTTGGTTTACTCGGGGTCAAGCCATTCACCATAATGTTTCAAGTTAACCTTAGACAGGACCATATTGGCTGTAAAAGCACAAACCCAAGCGGCATACAGTCATGTAAAATAAACATCAGAGCCTTTACTTTGTAGTTATTTGCCCTATTATTAGTTGTGCACAATGTCCTGAATTGTTGGAGGATGTATCAATTCCGGCCTCGCCACAATCTAACCTAAGAATGACCCCTTCATACCGAGTGTCTTTTGTAAGATCGTTCTTTTATTGTTCTATTGTTCATTTAGGGGCACTAAAGACAGACCTGCGTCGACTCCAAGAAGTAGCTGCAGAATTGCAGAGTACCCCATTTCTCTTCAGAGTGTGTCTCTCTGGCCTTAGCAATATGCAAAACCGTTGGATTTTAGCTGTGTATATGGCCATGAGTGGGAATTGGCAGGACTATAACGCTTTTATGGCTACACATTTGCTCAGTGGATCTGGGACTACCACTGCGCATAATTAACTACCAATGAAGTGTTCCCCAGAGTCAATCTGTCTGCTTTATTAACAAAGTAATACAGTTATGCTTTAATTGGCCTTTTTATTGTTAGGCAAATTAGATGAAATGATAGAACACATGGGTAAGGAAAAGAGACCATTAATGGTGGTCGTCTCTATTAGAATATGTTGTAAAGGACGTAATGCTGTGTGTTTCTTTATATGTGGTGTTTGTTTCAGCTGCTGAGCATTGTTGTTCCTCGATGTGGTATATTTCAATGTAGTTATTGAAACTTTGATACGCAGCTAAACACTGCTGCATTTTTAGAACTATTGATTATATATGGATTATTTCTGTGGTAACACTTTACTGGAGGGCAATGGCTTTAAAAGGCTTTATTTACATAGTTCCTTCATGACAATGTATATGGACATAGACAAACATTTATAGCAATTTATTTCAATAGGTGTTATGTCATTATAGTTGCCTTAATATAAGAACATAAGATTTCTCAGGTGGCACCATTTTTTCCCTAAATATAAGCTGACATTTTTCTAGGGTGAAATTGCATAGATTGTGTAGCTAATTGTATGTTATAGTGACAGTGCTGATAATATGGCTTGCCAAATCAGGTTGGTGTAACAAAAGTGAGAATTAATTAGGTTACAGGGGGTTTATATTATCATTGAGATGTAAGCTATGCCACATACTACACAAACAGAAAAGAACACATGTTTAACACATATTTGCCTGAGATAGGCATTGTATCAGTTTTATTACATTCATGATTTCACAAACTCAGTCTTTATAAGAGAGGAAGCCTTTTATGTTGTCATGACAAGTGTGTAGAGGCCAAGTAACTTTATGAACAGAGCTTTAAAGAAAGGTTTCACCATTTTTGGCTTGGGGATTTAATAAAGCGTGTGTGTGTAGGTGTGTGTTTGTCTTGCACAGTGTCGTTTCAAAGCAATAAAAATTGCATTTTCCATCGCCCCTTCATCACAGCTGCTTATGGCAAGGTAAAAGTATGACATTTTAAAATGGATTGCATCAGTTTAATACACTTCAAGGTCTTTTGTAAACTAATTGAATTGAAAGGCAAACATATTACATCTCCGCTACAAAAACTTTACTCAAGCAAGATTCAAAACTGACATTTGCGGTAGTTGAAGGTTCTACCTCAGGCAGAACCAGTTCTTTCAGCTATGAAATAATGTATTTGCTATCAGTGGGCTGTCAGTGCTTTGATCGATTAACCATATTCATAGTGAAAGCTGTAGCATCCTGTGCTATTAGGCATCATGTTCGTTTACAGGTTATGTTGTTAATCTTTAACATAGCTGAACCATAATGTCATGAACTCTGTCTACAACCTAATGGTAAACAGATATTTTAATGGGATGTAAAGCTACTGTTGTGCCATGTATCTCTTACAGTGCTTGAGGAGGATTGTTGGGGCTTTTGTTAGAGGCAAGTAATCATATTTGTGCTGAAACGGCTGCTTTTCTGTTCATTGTCCTAAGGGCTGCCTCTTACTTTGTGAGCGGCGGAGTCTGTCTTTTTGAAGTAATGCACTTAATAATGAATCGTGCTTCTAGTTCTGTATTTTATTTTTTTATAGTATTAAGGGAGCTATGCTGGTTTCAAAAGTATATATGCTCTGTTTTCAGTTCATATAAACTTCACATAAGCAAATATGAGGTAAATCAATTTTATCACGTTTTCCCAGTACATTTTTCCTATCACACTTCATTAGTTAATCAGTATCATCTCTAAGGTCCTGAAATGCAATTTCTGCCAAGTTTGTAGGAACACCCAGAGGACAAGAAAACCTGTTGTGAGCAGGTAAATTATTTACATCTTTCTCATGGACAGTATGCACATCTCTTCCTGTAAACATGTTCCTTTACAAAGTGTTTCTGAGGTCTCCTCGATCAGGACACTGCATCTTCCAGCCTTCCTTCCCCACCTGCCCAAAAGGGCTGTTTGCTCATGGAGAGTAGTCAGGCGAAATCAGCAGTTGGCAAATAGCTTCAAAAATGTATTATCAAGGGGCTTTAACAGAGAGTTTGCTTTGAAAGAGTTGCATTACTCACAATTTGGATCCAGAAAGTTCCAAAAGAAAAAGGAAGGTAAAAGAAAAAGGCGGTCTCAACTGTTACCACCAGAGACATTTTCTCCAAAGCGTAGCTCTGAGAAGACAACCACGGGCTTGAACTGAGGCTGTAAGGACATCAAACACATCTTCTATGTCTTGCAGGGATACTTGAGGCCCTTCTTTTTTTCCTGTGGTCTTGTATTTTGCTGGCATAGAGCTTCAGAGCTAAATAGCGGGGAGGCAACAACAGAGAATTACCTGCAAACTGGGTTAGTGTCGAGTGATATATCATCTCTAGACCGGTTTACCAATATTGGTATACACAAACCAATATGGATTTTTAGGGTTAGCAGTAGGTACTGGTTATTTACAGTATGCTAATATGTGTCGCTTTGTGGCACCTCATATTGTATTAAATGTGTAGTTTAAAATACTTGGGAA
Source organism: Hoplias malabaricus (assembly GCF_029633855.1). NCBI lineage: Eukaryota > Metazoa > Chordata > Actinopteri > Characiformes > Erythrinidae > Hoplias > Hoplias malabaricus. The sequence goes on from NC_089803.1 coordinate 30,514,965, forward strand.
CTTTTCTGTATGAAACAAGTAATATCCCTTAAACATGTTATATCAGACTTAAAGATATTTATTTTTAGTGTAGATTTGTTCATGCAAACTAAAATATCATCTGATACCTCAGTACTGTGATGGAGTTAAAATCACTACATTTTTACCAGTACCTCTCAGCACTGCTATGTAACAGAAAGAATCATTATGGTTATGCCAGAGATGGATGGTGGCTTTCTGCACCAGTTGTTGGCCGAGAGAGAGTGAGAGAGCGAGAATGAGAGAGAGAGCGCAGAGGGCATGTTCTGCTCTAATCCCACAGCCTGCCTACTGACCTGCCCTTGGTTCTTATTTAACAGTCAGGAGGCCCTGACCCAAAGTAGTAGAAGAACAAAGGGGAAAGAAAGGGAGAGAGAGAAGGAGAGCGAGGGGGACAAAGCTTGGCAGCAATAGGGTCCCATTTTCCCCAAAGAAATTAGAGGTGGTAATCTTTCAGCAGTGGCTCCGTTATCCTCTGTGACCAGTTAAATGTTATGGATGCATACGGCTGCGTCCTCCATCCTGATTCTGCATACTTGCCTGCCTGCGTCAGGCCAGAGGGCCATGGTTGGACGTGTCCAATTTTGCCATGCAGCCCTTGTGCTTGACACTTCAAAATTGACAAATAGCAGGCACTTCTGAAAGAAGGTTACATTTTAAAGACAGCACGATGCAATGCATCGGTGTACTGACTGCTAAATCATTGTCAGAGAAACTAATGATAAGATATCATAAGACAACAACATACCATGAAAGATAGAGTGCACTCTCGCGCACCTTAATCAGCCGCTGTCTGTCCCTCCCCACATTCATCTTGATTTTGCATAGACATGCACATATTCCGCTTGCTGCTGAATGGATACATCAGATTGTCACGGAAAGTGTCACACAAAGCCTTATTTAAATTGTAAGTAGCAGGGTTCTTTGTTGTGCTGTTAGTGATGAATGGAAAGAAATAATCATGACAAAGAACACAGAGGCAGCCTCATCCTTCCACACGGAGATATGTCTGACTCCCTGGACAGTACTCACTGTGGAGGAAATGTAATGTCACATCTCCTGTGGAAAATACCAATTTTTTTCCAGAAACCCCCTCAGGTTCAGACCAATGTAAAAACCTGCACGGTTATAATACATTATCATTACAGTATTGCTGTAAATTGAAAGGACATGCAGTAATTGACTTGACACAAGACAAAAAAGTAAAGAAAATAGCTATAAAGATCAGTAACAGTTGAAAATATAATAATGATATACATTAAAATGGCTGCAATACAGATTGAGTACTTATAACATCAGGGTAAGTTTTGTAAATGTTGTTTCTTTATGTTTCCAAGCCATTTTTCTGGAACACTGGGACATTCATGGAGTGATGCACAGGCTTCTATACATTTGCAGTGATTATGAATGTATTGTTCTGTTTGCAAAGACCTAAAACCCTAGTCTAGTTTGAGTTGAATTCTGTGATATTTATTTATTTATTTATTTTTAGTTTTTTTCCAGTGTGTGATCCGGATCAGTTTTGTTGATTTACAATTCATAAAAGTAGTTTTTGATATTAGTCTTTATTCTCAGCTCTTAATTCTGATTGATTAGTAACGTTTAAAAAACATAGGCTCAACATAAAGAAATGAATCCATAATGTTTCAATGTCTGAGATCTCATCTCAAGTAATGGCTCATTACCTCATAAAAAATTCAAGTGCTCCTTAAAATGTTGACAAATATAAAGTGCTGCTCCCGCCTCCGTTTGGTTACACCTGCTGTAGTAATTTTAAAAACACACACCAAGTTGGAATAACAAACAGCAAAAGAGCCAGGGAACCCAAGGAGTGATGATGGCATCTTGACAAGTCTTTAAGTAATTCCTTCAAGAACAAACACCCTGGGGCTACCTGGCTTCATTGCTTAAGTTGCAAAGATGCAGCTAACACCAAAGAGCTCAACGAGAACGGTTATATATAATTTTCTATATATAAAGAAAATATGTTTTGTTTGTTTGTTTGTTTTGCTTTGAAAACACAAAGTAACATTAGTAAAAATAGCATGGTGTATATAATAAGTGGTGATGTATTTCTTATTTTCAGAAAAGTATTTTCTTATGAAGAATACAGATTTCACAGAGAGAAATTAGATCGTTTTATATGAAGTGAATTTTATGCTTTTTGTTTGTTTGTTTTTTGCAATAACTCAAATGACTCAGAATAACATCTTTTTATCTACGAAAAGCTGTATATTCAGAGGGTAGTTACGCATTGCTCTTTTAAAGCTCTATATAATTGGATTAGCTTCTTTGTTACAGTGTCTATTAAAAAGCGTAAGTATGTGTAGTCTTCCCCAGTGTAAGTGTGTTCATTCTTGGATGATAAATCCAGGTCGGATTCTTATATACATCTTTCTAAGCAAGTTGTCATTTTTATCCTATACAATAATACATTATACAAAACCAAGTTTGCCTTAAATGTAACGTATTAGACCACTTACCAAAAACAGGGAGAAAATAAAGTGGCACTTATGTTTTAATCATTTGTTTTTGTTCCCTAGCTTCCTTGCCCTTAATATACTCACAGATGGTTTAGTGTTCTCCTCTTCAGTCTGGTACATGGCACTTCTCCTCATTAGTGGCAGACTGGTCCCTGTTAGAGGGGAGAGAGAAACGCAACCTTCACAAGGCTGGAGGTTATGTGGACACAGAATGTCCAGGAATCTCAAGGACATCTCAGTTTCGCCCAGATTAAACAATATTCACTCTCTGTCAAGCGTGCAGCTCCCTGAACTTCCAAACCGGAGAAATGAGCCCCCCACTCGGCCCTGCTCCGTGCCTGAGAGCAGAAAGTGGGAGATGGTTTTAGCCTGAAGGAGAACGCCGGCTAGTGAAATAATCTTTAATCTCTGTCCCTCCCAGGCACGGGCAACACCTGTTATCCTTGATGGCATTGTACAAGAGGGCAGCACACTGCCTCGTTTTAAGGCTGGTAATTATTGCGCTAATTATTCACATAGGTGCTGGGTGATTACGAACGCCCGTTCAGGTGAATACCCGTCCCGTTCTGCAGCAGATGAGACCGAGGCAGCTTGGTGGAACAGTTGCTTCTCTCCCGCTTTTCCCTCGCAGATATTTGACCTCTTGTGTTGTTTGCAATCTGCACTTGGGGAGAGAAAAAACAGCCAGAAACTTTTAATTGCTGCAGAGAAACAGTGCTTAAAGACATAGGCTTTAGCCATCTGTTAACTGTTTAGATAGGCTCATTTTTCCTCCCCCATCTTACGGTGGAGAGGATGTGTTGTTTTTATGAAAAACAAAAGGAGAGCGGAGTGTTGCTTCGGTTTTTCCTGCCTTAACTGCTGCTCCCTGATAACAGCCCTTTCCTTACATCATTATTTGCGTTGCACTTTTTGTTGATCGATGTTTACAATAAATACCATTTTGTTTTCCTGCGCATTTCTGCAAAGCAAATGTAAAAGTAGCTGAATGTTGCGTTCAGAGAGCGCAAGTCTTCCACCATTGTATTAATATTTAATGTGTCAAATGATTATTTTTGTGTTTTAAAGATTGTATTTTTAATGGGGCCTGGAGGGAATTTGGAGCCTTTAAATCAGATTTATCTGTCCTCAGACTACATTTAATTCATGGTAATAGATTTTTCTTTTTGTATGGGGTAAGAACGGCATGAATTTTTCATTTTAAGCCAGTTTTAAGGCAATTATTATATCTCTGGCTAAATCTGTCTTTGAGAAAAATAAGAGGACATAATGTAATGTTCTTTATCCATAGAAATGTGGTATGGGTGGCTGCCAACTTAAACCCTTTTTCACTCTCCCAACACTTATGGATCCTTTCAAACTTATATGTTAATGAAAAGGGCTGTAGTACAGATTCATTAATATGTTACTGGTTCAGACTGCAAATGTGTAATTGCACTATGTAGTTGATTTATATTTTTTAAAGTGTAATATTAATAAAAATGTATAAGCCCAAATGCAGAGATAGCTGTCAGTCAACAATTCCATGAGCCGGATCTGCTGAGTGTAATGACTGCTTGCGCTGGTGCTGTGTTTGAGAAACACATGCTGGATCAAAGGGTAAATGTGAATGAAAGCAGCACATTTATCCCTTTAAGACTGTTTGGTGTAAATTGCTTCATTTGATGCCGTTAATGTGCTCCCTCCTTCATCACTGGGATTGCCTGACTTATAAATATGAATGGCTTTCTCGGCTTAGCTCTCGCTCAATTCCCTTGTGGTCAGTTCTGTCTCGTAGCTCAGCTATGATGAAGCATTCAGAGAAGACTGCTGTAAGTGACAGTGACACTACAAAGCTGAACAATGGAGGCGGACAGGAGCTCATTATAGCAGAGCTGTTAATGAAGAACAGCAGGTTGATCCGCACGGCTCACACAAACTGCAGGCTTAAAGCAAATAAGTGTTTCGCTTTGGCTAGTTATTGCAGTGTGGATTATCAGATTTTACAGTGAAAATAAGCGATGGTTGATGATCCAGGAATCATACTGTTATTGTTCTGGGCTAATGTGCAACCCTATGGAAATAAATGCTATATTACATCATATTGAGCATGTATTTGGGCCTATTCCCAGTTCCTACATTTTATAAATTCTTCAATTCTCACGCTGTAATTCCTGATAATGGAGGCTGTAATTGTGCTGGGGTTTTTTTGTCACTGGTATTTGCTGGTTCTGTAACAGTGAAAGCTGGTGTTTGGAGTCCATGTTTGTCCCTGTGGTCACTCTGTTCTCTGCCACATTTCATACTAGACAGCCAAGAGAGCTCAGCCACAAATAGGTAAATCACTCGGAGGCATCAGAGCTGTCCGGAGATGAATGTCTCTCGCCATCTTTCGAGTGTAGGAATATATCCTCCTCTCTAGTGTTTTTGTCCTTTTTCTCCCTTTCCTTTTTTTGTCCCCCAAATCCACAGCGGTATTAGGAGGAACGGATTGCCCGGCGTAAATTTAAACCCACAGCTAACCTAGAGGAAGCCTGCGTACGATGGCAAACATAATTCTTCAAGGGAAGTTTGGAGAGGCGCTGGCAACAAGAATGTAACACGGCAGCAGGGTTCCTCTCAAAGGTCAAGATTTGTCTGTCTGGAAGCCCAGCTCAAATATAAATGCTCAGTAATACCAGTTCTGCTGATTGCTTTACTCTCTAGACAATGTCAATTTTGTGGAAGGAGTCGCAGATTAAGTCGCTGGCGTGTCAAGGGCTCTTGTAAGTGCAATGTCTTGTCGGAGAAACAGGTCCTAAAGCCCATGCCTATTACTGCACAGACCCACAGGACAGATGTTGAAAGCTTAGGGGGGCAATGGAGAATAATAGCACATTAAATTCCTAATGTCTCAGAGATGCTGCATTCAGACGGGGGAGAGAATTCTCTGGTGAGGTAAACACCTTGTTTCCTTGTTTTTGTTTTTGTTTTTTTTTACAACACCCCACCACCACCACCATCACACATTCTTTTCTTATTTTTCTTAGTGCCATCCACACTTGGTCCCTCTACCTCTTTCATTCTCGCTATCCCCCTTTGCCTCTTGAAATCCTACCCCCGAGCTACACACCATACACACCATTCATCACAGGCTTGACCTGCTCAGATGAGGGAGAGGATACAATGGGCTAATGAACTCATTAAAATATGTGTGCATCAGTGTGCATGTGTGTGTGTTCGTGCCCATGCGCCTGTGTATATTCGCCCATGTGTGTGTTTTATGCATAATGTTTATGTGCACAAAGGGGAAGGAGGGACCGTTTTGCACAGGATTCATCTGGAGGAAAAATGGGCCTGCGATGAAAAACCATTACCCCCTCCTCAAAGTTCAGATTGTACCCATCAATCTTAGGTGATATGATAGCTGTTTATAGTGGTGATGTATATCCAGGATGCTGTAGAAGCTTATGCCGACGGGACAAATGACGATGGAAAGCATATTCACAATGAACCAGAGGAGGCCAGGGTTTATCCATCATTTTAATGTCACTTTGCTCAACACATGCTTAAAGAGCATTTAGTTCTTTATTAGCTTTGAAAATGAACTTGACTTGTGGAAATGTGCTCTTACAAAACAAAGGTACTAAAACGGGTTCTTCAGGGCAGTGTCGTAAAAGAACAGCTTTTGGGTCCCTAAAGAAACTTTGAGTGTGTGGGTCTTTAAATATCCAGGTTTGTGAAGTTCAGCATCATGATTAAAATTGTAATTCACTCTAGATAAGAGCGTCACACAATTTAGTAACCTGTAAATAACATACCTGAGCTAAAAGTCTATGTTGTGTACAAATTTAAAGGAAAATCATATCAAATACATTCTTTTTTTTTCTTTTTAAGCCTGTATCTTCCCAAGCCAAACAGACTGTTTCGGCTGTTTTGAACTGATAGATTTTATGATGTCACAAAAACAGTTCATTTACATATATTCACCTATTCACCCTAATGCAATTTAGCACCACTCGTTTACACTGAAGTTATAAGGTGTGCTTGAGCATAGATTCCTTTGTGTATTAGGCCCAATACAGTGCAGGTGATCAACACAGAGGTAATTTACATATAAACATTCACACACATATAATATACACATTCATTCATTCATTCATATGAGTTTTAAAGTCTGAATAACAAAAAACATATTTTTTTAATCCTAATGATATAATCCTAATGATATATATATTGTTGTGTAGACTTAAATTCCAAGAATGTTTTGTCTGTAATCACCACAAATATAATTAGTGGACCTCTGGTGACAAATAAAATGAAGGAAAATACGAGCCCAGAACTATTCTTAGTAGTACTCTCCAAGCCAAGAACAGTATAGTAACCTTTACTGCAGAGACTTGTATTTTAAGCCTGTTGTTAATGGAGATAGATGTTTTTTATTCTTTCTTTTTTTATATAATTTATTGGACTTTGTCAAAGTATTTTAAGATATTAACATTATTACTTCCCTCAAACTATATGCTATTTCATAGTTAATGCCCCCCCCCCCCCCCCCCCCACCACACACACACACCTTTAGAGACCCACACTCCACCTGAGGCTGGATATACACCTTGATGAAACGGGACTGGGGGTAAATCACACTTCAGGCTTAATTAATCTTCTGTCTGCATTGATAAATGGCTCTCAAACGGTCTTCTGCCTTGGTGGCAGTGTCTCTGTACTCCCCGGCTCGTGTGTGGACAGAGTGGCTGTGTGAAAGTCAAAACAGGGACATGCGGGGGGTTCACTCACTCCGGCTTTGTTTGCAAAGTTCTCGGGTGCCTTCGTAGACGAGGGAGCAGCTGCTGCCATCTTACTTCTCTCTCTCTCTCTCACTCTCTCTATCTCCATCTCTAACTCTAACTGTATCTTTATCTATATCTATCTCTCTATCTCTATCTCTATCTTTATTTCTCTCTCTCTCTCTTTATCTATCTCTCTATCTCTACCTCTATCTTTATCTATATCTATCTCTCTATCTCTATCTTTATTTCTCTCTCTCTCTCTCTCTCTCTCTCTCTCTCTCTCTCTCTCTCTCTCTCTCTCTCTCGCTCTCGCTCTCTCTCTCTCTCAGCCCAGGGTGTGTTTGTCTGTTTTGACCAAAAATGATTTGTTGTCAGTAAAAATGGAGCGCCTCAGGGGGTAAACACATTAGTGTGAGTAATCTAATGTTGATATTTCTAATGAGAGGTGCTTAAACGAGCTTAAACATACCAACTCTAGTTACACATAGAAGTTGACTTTACTCTGTACCTTTCTGTAGGGCAAGGTCATGATAATGGATGATCTTTCTGGGGTTAATTACCTGAAAGTCACAGTAAATCACCAAACAAGAAATATATAAATAAATAAATAAAATCACCAAATTAAAAGCACCAGTGTTATGAATGAGTTAATTGCCACACTGCATTTCCTAATTGAATTCGCTGCTTTTTCCTTTGGTAAATGATGTGGTCTAAAGTAAAGAAATCATACAGAGTCACAACTCTGATTTCGTTTGATTGTAATATTAAAACAACCATAAACAGTTATTTTCTTTGAGCTGTCTCTGAGGAATAAAGACCTTAAATCTGTCGCAAACAATAACAATTATGCAATTTAAGCATGAAACACAAGCATACATTATTTATCACCCCATAAAACACTTCTCTGCTCATATTATTGACAATCTGCTCAGTTGAATGAGAGATGGGAATATCCATGGCACTGACAGTTGTTGGTTTGGGATAATAAACTAAACCCACCTCTTAAATCTTTAATGGGCCCCCACTAATCCCCTAGTTTAACAGGCAGACCCTGAGGGAGCTTCTGTGCTATGTGCAGTGCCATGGTGCAATAGAGGAGCAACACTCTTCTTTGATTCTCTTCTTTGATCCATCCAATTTGATGCTAATTTCAGCATATGGAAATTTATACGCCATTTTGTTCAGAGTTTTGTACAGCAACTTTGGTATTACAAGGATGCCTGGACTCATTAGGGCACATTTTGTATATGCCAGCCAGCTAACCAGGTCTGAAAGGGTCAAAACTAGCTTAAAGCTTGAATTCTGTAAATGGTCCTGCCAATGTTTTATTAATGGTATAAGTGTAGAAAGCTACAAAATCCTCAGCGTATGTGCTTGAAATGGAGGTCGTCTCTTTACATATGACCATAAACGAGCTAGACTGTAAGTTATTCCCTGTCTTAGCATGGCTAGTGCATGAAGGTAACGAGCTAGTGAATGGAGCGGGTAGTGGCAGATGGACTGGAGGTGTGGAGCTGATTGGAAGGGTCGGATGATGAGATTCAGAGGCCTCGCCCAGCCCATGGACTTGATTAAGTTAATCTCATCTCTATCAAAGCATTGCGGGGCTAGTGGGAACCCTATTATTCATGGTGCTGGGTTAATTACAGGCAGGCACTCAGGCTAGCCAGCCAGCCAGATAGAAGCAGAGACTCCAGCCCTGCAGGCCTTCACACCTTCGGGCTACTCAGCGGCCGTTACTGTGGGCCCCGTCTTCTTTGAAAAAGATCATTAATTGTGGAGAATATGGCAGTATACAGTACATATGCAAATGCTGAGGGTTATATGTATGTGCCAGAAAAATGACCAGAGAGGCATCAATTTGTGCAATAAAAGATGTTTAAATTTATTTTTTCCCAATTCCAATATAATGCTGTTTTTTTTTGCTTGAGCTGTTACGTCAGAAATTTGTTTGATTTACCACTGACTCTAAAGCTTTTTACAACTTAAGCATATAGTTACATTGTATACTGTGATTTTTACAGCCTCACTCTTCATGATGCACTTTAGAAAATATTATTGAAAAATAAAATTATTATCAATGTTCTTTAGAGTAATGCCATAGAAGAAACTCTTTAATCTCTTAAAGAAGCCTTAAATGGATGCATTTTTAAAGGGACATTTTAAGTGAATAAATGAATAGTGTTTCTGAAGAACTTTATTGGTGGTGAACAATATGACGTTTTTGTTAATGTGGTCCATTACATAGCGATATGTTGTTTGTTTTTTTTTTTCCTGAGGTTTATTTTTTATCGCTTGCATATTTGATTATAAAAGCATTATTAATCCCAGGTAATGGGAGTTAGTCCAGTATGTGGAATATTAAATAAAATCATTGAATATTAATTTTTGATAACTTCTGGATCTAAGAGGTCAACAACTTGAAAAAATAGACATAATCTTAAGTATTATGATTAAGGTTGGGCAACATGGCATTTTACACTGACATAGAATATAATTCTGCTAGGGGCTGGGTATCAGGATTAATCAACCCATGGTCGCTCGTGGAGTGGGCAGTGCAAGGCTTAATCATCCCGTGTTGGCATGAGGACCATGTACCATGAGGATTCATCATATCAAGTTCAATAAAACTTTGCAGGCCAATGTTTTGCTACACACTTCATCTGGCAGTTTACAAAAACTCTGGCACAGAGCAAATCCATATGTACAATTTTAAAAATATCATAAAATACAGGGGACATACACATTTGTAAATGAGTAAGAGAACAGATGTAAATTCCTAATACTCATCCAATACAATCACGTATTCAAGTGTAACGGGAAGTGAAGAGATTGGGCCTGAATGTGGGTGTTGCCAATTGGCCTTACATTTCTAGTTTTATTAGCTCCCAACAGGTTATGTCTTTTTATACTCTGTCCAGATATTCCAGCTAATATGTTTTCATGAGCAGCACATTCTGTCATTAAATTTAGCCATTATTTTAGCTCTGGCAACTTAGTTGATTTCCAGTGTTTTAGTATTATTTTTGATGCAGTAACTAAACCAGTAATTAAAATCTCAAATTCAGTCTTAATTATATCGCTTATCACATAGCTGTGGACAAACTGGTAGGGATTTCCCCATCTGATTACTCAAAATCTTCAGAACCCCATTCAAGAATGATTATAAAAAAAGCACATTTCCAAATGGAGTGAAAAATATGCGTCCCTCTGTTTTTGAACGGGCCACTTTTTTGATTTTCTCTATACATATGCTCTTCCTATCAATGTGACATCACCAAAACAGTAAACAGCCACAGCCAATCAAATACCATATGATAAGTAGCTTTTAAGAATTTTTTTTAATAAAGTCTAAAAATGCTTTAGAAGGAGAGTGAGCTTTCTTTCTTGGACTACACATTTAAACTCCTACCCATTTTGCCTCCTCTCTCTCACGCTCTCTCTCTCTCTCTCTCTCTCTCTCTCTCTCTCTCTCTCTCTCTCTCTCTCTCTTACACTCTCTGCATCACACTAACAAACAAGCATAATGTACCCTCACAGCAATGAATTTAATCAAGATTAAGTGCACTTGTCCTCATCACATTCACTTTGCCAATGGTATCTGCTTTTATTGGTCAAAATAGGAGAACATAGCAGGATTTAGAGATTAATTTTATTAGATAATGTATAAAACAAATATATTAAAACTGGCTGTACAGATTTAGTGTGTGGGTGGATCCGGATGATTTACTGGGCTGAAATCTCAGAGGGCCTTACACAGATAATTTATCTAATAAGACAGCATGCATATTCATACGTCGAGATGCTTTTTAGGACACAAAACCCTGTGTGTTTACGTGATCTTATTTTTTTCACTCTCTCTACTGTCTTTGTATTCATTTCAGTTTAATTATTGATTAATATGCAATATTTACATAAAAACACCAAATATGCTCATGATGCTGCAGTAACCAAGCATGCATCTGTAAAATGGTTTAGAGGGTACACATAGTATATGACTGCATAAATCTCTACGCACTGGTGTTTGCTTTTTTTCTAATTCTTATTTACTCTTTATGCAAATAGCAGTCACAGTAAACAAGATGTTCCTTGATTGTAAGTTTCGAATAAACAAACCCTTAAGCTTAGTTTATTTGTTTGAAGTACAAAATTACATTTTGGGTGAGTCTCCTTTCACCTTTGGTCTTAAATAACAGTGCCTTAAAAAGTTCTCTAAAACGATATCGTAGATAAAACTCTCTTGGTTCCCTGTGCATCATTCATAACAGTGTGTTACATTGACTTACATTGGTTAATGTTGATATTGTGTTCTCCCTGTGTCTGTGTGGGTTTCTTCCGGGTGCTCCAATTTCCTCCCACAGTGCAAAAACACATTGGTAGGTTGATTGGTGACTCAAAAAAGTGTCCATAGGTGTGAGTGAATGTGTGAGTGTGTCGCCCTGAGAAGGACTGGCGCCCCCTCCAGGGTGTTTGCCTGCCTTGTGCCCAGTGATTCCGGTTAGGCTCCAGACCCACCGCAACCCTGAACTGTGCAAGTGGTTACAAACAATGAATGAATGAATGTTGATATCTTTAATGTCATTTGTAGTTAAAGAGGGCTAACAAACTGACCAAATTTCCATTTCCAAAAAGCAGCTTAAGTAGGTATTGTAGTATTATATTTATACTGTATTTCCCACTCCTAGATTCAAATTTAATATTATTTTCCTATTTTTAGAAACCTTGTGTGAGATACGACAGAGAATCTCATACTGGGTTCTGCACTTTACCATAGGAAAACCCCCAGAGAATTCTGTTAAATTCTGTGGTCAGGAATGGAAGGAGCTGGCTTGCCTCAGTGTTAGTGCACTGTGTGTGGGGTTGGAGATTGCAGACCCATGGGGTTTCTCCTGGAGGAAGGAGAGATGATATGAGTGATGGGAGTAAATAATTAGATCCTGGGGTGAGAGCGTGTCTGTGGTTCGTGGCCAGCATGGTGTTCCTGGCTTGTGTGGATCCACTGCAGGCTGTATTCTCAGCAGCGGGGTCTTTGAGCTCAGCTAGCCCACAGTCCTGAGGATGTTTTCCAGCTCCGCGGCCCCCTGAGCCAGGCCGTCCCCTGAGACCGGCATCCAGTCATTAACAACTGGCCACGGCGTGAAGATCTGAGGAGGGAAGTTCAACATAATCAGATCTGGGAGACATGCAGCCATGAAAACAGAGCGGGGCATCTTCTTTTAATGTCTGTTTTCGGAGCGTGGATGTACAGTAAAGGCAAATCGTGGTTGAAGGTCATATTTCTTTGTTTGAGAGGAAGGAGGATGAAAGTTGTGTTTTCAGTGGGTGTTTTCTTTAGATGTGGCAGTCATCAGCCCAATGAAGCCCCTAAGCCAAAAAAACAAGTTGTTAATCCAGTGGAAGGCTGTCACACACTCAACCCTCTATCCCAACTTGCTGCATTTGTTTGCCTCCCACGGGATGTTTGCACAGAAAGGGAAATGAACATGTTGCAGATAAAAAAGCATATATATATATACCTGAGTCTTGTCTGTTTGGCAAGGGTAGTTTATTATTAGCTTTTTCCACAGGGCTTCTAATATTAAAGTTTATGTTTATGTTTTGAATGCCGGGGTATTTGGTAAACCCAGACATGAAGCTTCTTTAGGGAATTTTGTTATGGCATTGTGTAGCTTTAATATCCACTTCCAAAAGTCTCCAAGAATATGAGTATCTTTAAATAACTCTGAAGGTATTATGTAGATGCCTGAATCTATTCATTCTTATTGCTCACAGTATAATGTCATTAGAACCAGCTTCCCCATACACGCTATCTACTCAGAGAGTGGTCAAAACAACTTCTTTCTACCTCCCAATTTTCCCCCTCCGTGAGGAGGACTAGTGTGAGTCTCTCTGCTTGTGCATCTTAAGTAAATCACATATGTCTCTCAAGCCTGGTTATTAAAACAGTGTCCTCTTCTCCCCCTTTTCTCCATCAAAGCACAATAATTCTGATTTACACAGCTTAAAAACCTTAGCCATATCCCGCTACCTTCCCAAGGAGATCGAGTAATTAAATTGGTACTTTTTACAAGTCGTACTCAATAAATCTGAATAAATTAACAAGGCATTACTAAGACTGCTACATTAAATTTGCATAGTGTGTTTAATGAATATGCAACTGCAAGTGAAAAGGTCTGCTACTGTGAACCCTCTAAATTAGCATAACTACTTCCAGCATGTTTCTTAAATAATGCTCTCATTTGCACATCACTGAGTTGGCTAATTCTAACTTCAGTCAGGGTAGCCTTGTAATTAAGACTCTCGCTTTAATTTTTAATGAAGTTTATGTTACATCAATCCTGACAGTAATGAGGGGGACATGGAAACAAAAAGGCTGCTAATAATTAAATTCACAAACCAGTTCTAGGGATAATAATTCCTGAGGAGGAATTACATGACTAATTATTAATTAAATATTCATACTGTTGCATGGGCCGGCTCACTTAACTGCTTGTCTTGTTGCCAGTACTGCTGAGATGCGAAATGCTTTTTTTTTCTACAGCTACCTTGACTAGAAGGTCTCTGGTTCTTTTTCAGTGCGCGATTAATCATGTTGACACCCCAAATGAAATGCCTTTTATTGAGCTCATTTATTGAGCTGTATGATCTGAGTTGGTTTAGCTCCTGTTGAGATTCATTAAGGAGGTTTAAATACATAAACACAGCAATGCTCAAATGACTTGTTTATGATTCTTATGAACATTAGAATTAAATTAAATTATAGAATTATAGAATTAAATGGTATCTTATTTTCTGTTGAGAATGTTTTTCTATTTTTTTTTTCTTTACCTCATCTTATTTCTTTTGAACGTGACCATGTTGTCCTTAAAACTAAAATAAAAAGCTTGACTAACTCAGCAGACAGGATATGGCATGTTGTATCTGTCAGAAGAGAACCTCTTAGCTATAAAAAAGAACTCAACAGAAGCAAGACGTTTTGAAATTTTGAAGTTTGTTTACTAGGATTTTATCCCAAGCACTTTCAGACTGTTTTTATTGGTTGTTCAAAATTTAATTCTACAAAATGTAAACACTGTCTAGGAAATTATAAGTGTGAAAAAGGAATAAATGTATAAATGCATAAAAACTATGAAAACGGGGCTGTATCTATCTCAACCTCCCCATTTTCGCATCATTAAGGCCATAGAGAGCCCTCAAATTCGCCCAGTTGTTGGTCCCTATTGAGGCTTAAAGGCAAAGTCTTGCTCTCATATTTAAATTGGGGGTGTGTCTAATTAAGTCTGGCTAATCAAATGTCTCAGTGTCAGCCTTAGTGCTACTGCCAGTTTCAGCATATACTAATGCATAATAATAGCGCTTAGCTAATTGGAATAGGGAGGATGTCTGATGTAGTCTTGTTTCTGTATTCTCTCCTCATTGCTGCTACACTTTGGTTAGTCACTCAAAAGATGGATCAAGATGGTTTTTTGCACAAGTTCTTTAACAGTTCTGCTAATCTTTCACTGTAATGGAGTGTTTGTGGCCTTGGTTAAAATGCCTTAAAAGTAGAATAAAAAAAATAAAATAAAAAAATCAGAAATTGGTATTGTTTTGTGACCTGATTTTGGGCTTTGACAAAATGGTCAGGTTTTACTGATAATAAGATTTGGCAAAACTGTCCCAGGAATGTGCAATATGCTAATTAGCTTATTAACCACCACTAACTCTTTAATTGTGTGTTGTGAGCATCCTTACTAATCTCAGATTTTCTTTTATGTTTAATTGAACGAAGAATTATTTGGGTCAAAAACCATACAGACCACTCACATGGGGGTTCATTACATAAAAACAATAAAGTAGTTTCCAGTTCCATCAAAGTGTTCATTTGATATAATATATGATAATTTGTCCATTTTGTGCCCTCAGTGCTCACTAAATACATTTCTGCTGCTGGAGATATAATTAACTGAAATTATTTTCATAAGAGAACACCCCCCCCCCCCCCTCAATACTACACTATAAATCTTAAACTCATGTCTCATGACTCATGGTATGAAGAGATATGAAGGAATTTATATTTACTGTTCATTCATATGCATCTCCTCATATGCTCTGACACACTGGACTATAGTGCGCTATAAAATATATGAATGGTATATTTTCTTTTTTTCAGTGATATATATTTTTCAGTGGTAAATATTGCTTGGTTCCCATTCTGAAATATGTCTGTTGGAACTCATTAAACATATCAATAATAAATAAATAAAATAAATGAAATATAATAAAAAAAACTGCAGAATTCTGGATACTTCTTAAATGTCTTAAGCCACTTTTCTTGGATATTTTGCTTTAATTTCTAATAGTGTTTCGTATTATATAATAATTTCTCAATATTCTTACAAAAATTGTACTTCATGAAACGAGAAGAGATGCATTTTACTGTGTCATAACATGTCAAGTCTCTATTAATTCAACATATTTCATACATTTAAGTGACTGTCTATGAAGTCCATTACTATAAAACAGGGAGCGTGGGTCCTGTCGAGTCGTAATTCCTGTTCATGTCAGCTGTGGGATGGGCTTTTAGTCTATATTACCACCCTTGGCTGTGTCGCTCTGTGGCTTTCTGTCTGCAGCATGGTGTATATCTACTAATCATGGAGTTCACCTCTTGCTGTGTTCACACTTTGAAACCTTCAGATGCGATTGTGCCACAGCTTAACATCTATCAAATTCCCAAAAGCCTTTTCAGCCTCATTTCATTGCTAATAGATCAGTCAGCGATTCATAATGTTAAGCTGAATCAACATTTATCTGTGCTCACGCTTGGATTAGCGTGCTGCTACACATCAATCTCCACTCAGGATGCACAGACCCCTGACACAGTAATGAAGCTGAGCCTAAGTGCCCTGGTGACTCAATTTAACACTGCTAGGCTCTTTCACATTACAGTAATCACTTTAGTAACTGGCTAATTTCCAGCACTTCCCCAAAAACAGCCCCTCTGCTTTTTTGTAATCAGCTTTCATTTGCTTAATAACCAGTTTAATTGCTTTAATTAGACCAATTTGCTAATCGATTAAGGCCTAGTTAAATGTTGGTTTGTGAACACATTTAGCTGCAGTTCTGAAGCCTTTCCTCAATCTGAGAGTGATTAAAAACTATAAAGACACGGGTGGTGTGTTGTATCTCTAATATGAATGAAAAAAAAACTGTAATGGCAAGAAATACAAAGAGGGAAGTGAGTTATTAAGAAAAAGACATTTCTAGCTTTTGAGGTTTGTAATGAGTGTTTAAAAGATCTAAATGTAACATGCTGATAATTCATTTTTTCTTTTTCTTTTCTCTTTTTTATGTTTTTGTTTCCCCATGGTTCTGAATGGATTAAGTGGTGAAAAGAAGATGAATGATGATGTTTTTTTTTTTTTTTGTTTCAGTAGCAATTCAGTAAAGTAAAGCCTTTCAGTTCAAAACAATAAATAACAATAAATTAGCACTGTAACAAATCACATTTTCTTAATAATTTACAGTTTTTTTAATGAATTTCATATGGCTCTCTCTTATACACATGTGTGCACACATGCAGACTAGTAATAGGGGGCAGTGAACACACACACAGTTGTGATATAATGCTCAAGAGCACTTCAGCCATGGATGTTGAAAGAGAAGGCAACACTGCTCTTTCACTGCTTTCTCCCCAACCCACCACAACTGGTGACCCTTCAGTCCACACTTTTAGGCCAAGGCTGCCCCCTGTGTCATATGAAGGGATATAAAAGTTTGACTAAATAGAAGTGCTAGTGTTTTTAATGAAATGAAGTATGCTCTTCGTAAATGCACTGTGATGGCAAATTCAGCAGAGCCCTATCACTATGCAGTTTTACTAAGATGAGCTCAGGCCTGTGCTCATGCAGCTCCCACCAAACATTCTGTCTTCTCTCTCTTCCATGACTTGCCCTGTTGCTAAGGAAACAGGTTTTTGAAAGTCAATTATTTGGGCTCGTAATGGTTTTTGTTCAGACAGGGGAATTGGACATTTCCCTAACTATGGGAGTTAGGCCCTTAAAGGCGCAGTAAGGCAGACGTCAGACAGAGGCGGCGGTGTTTTCTCCCATCCAGTGGTACTTGACATTTGTCAGATCTGTGCACTGTGGTTTTTCGCTCATAACCCCAGCAGCACGTTTCCCCTGCTGTACAGCGGCGCCGCCATCTCTGCGGATATTGCAGTGCAAATGCTATTAACTTCTCCCATCCTTTGCATAACTATCTCACATATAAATTTAGAATTTTATTACAAGCAGATTAGCCACTGGATCGGAAGGTGTGCTGCCATGCTCAGGCAAAAGATTATGTTCCGAGAATGGAATATTCGGTTTAGATGTTAAATGAACAGCGTCCTGAATTGTTTGTGCCTTGTAAATGAATGCGCACTGTTCTGAATGTTCAAAGTCAAAACTAGGTATGATCATTTTTTTACAGGCTTTACTGGAGAGGAATGGTACAGAATGGTGGGTGTGTAAAAGATTTTTGAATTTAAAGGGCAGCAAAAGTTTAGCAAGTTCATTATAAGTAGTCCATATGGTAGGGTTAGTGGAATTGAAATTCTATAAGAGTTTAGCTCACTAATTTAATACTGGCAAATCTCTGTCTATCTCTCTCTCTTTCTCTCTCTGCATGGTACTAATGAGGTAAGACTCTCATGACCAGCATAAAGCTAGTATAAACTGTATTTGCTATTCATATTTAATAAGTTATATGACATTCGTTCCTATATTTCCAGCTTAACTGATGGGATATTTTTTTATGACTTACCCCACTTGAATAAAACATAGCAAATAGTACTGTAGTGTTAATTTCTTATAATTAAGGCACAGAGATTTGTACAGCTCATAACTGTAACACAAAGCAAATTGGACAGTCCTACTGGAGCATTTCATTGCATGTATAGCAATTATATGTAGACACCATACGTCATGATTATATTTAAAGGAGAGTAAATCCATTGAACCATAACCTGTGATTGTATTACACATAAACCGTAAATAAAAGAGATATTGACCTTTAAGATTGCCCATTCTAAAGTGGTAGTTGAGTGCCATTTTCTTTCACTGCTCTTGTTATTGCAGCTCTGACACACACGTTAAATAGGCTCACGGCAGAACTATGGAGAAGAAGAAGACAGCTAATGTCTATCTATATTTGCTCAGATATTCATATTCATATTCAGTTTGTGCTCCATTGCTGAAAAATGCTTCTTTGAATTCTCTGAATGTGCCACAGTACAGAAAGTCATTTTCTTTTGAAAACCGTTATAAACTATTAAGCAGCTCATTAAAAACGTGCAAGGACAGTGTTTTGGGGTGACAGTAGTTTGTAGCTGGCTTTGGACACTTCCATCCCTCTCCTTATGGAGTCTTTAACACAGGATGTCTGTTGTCTGTACTGAACTTGCTGTAGAAAATATTGTTGTATGCATAATTTGGACATGTATTATCCAATTTATTGTAACATATATATATGTTATTATATCTTCTGCAAGAAACAAACATAAATGTGTTTTTTGTTGCCTAGATTTTGTGCACTATTTTATATTGTTTTAAATAAATGCTGTTAAAAAAGTATCTAAAATAAAGAGATAATACTCAAATAGCACACATTTTTTTTAATTCACAATAATTTCCACTATGTTTAATTCAATAAAAAGCAGTAATTGTACATTAAACTGTGCAGAAGTGTTCTCTGTAGTGTATGTGTATTTAAAAAAAAATCAAGAAAACCCAATTTGACTGAGGTACACAAATTACATATTGTTGCTGTCCAAAAAACATGTATCTCTATTTTTGTGGATTTGTACTACATCAAAATATTTGGTGATGAATGGACCAATGTAAATGCTTCAGAATGACTTAGAATTAAATCAAATAAAGGTGGACGAGCAAAAATTCTCTCTGATGTGGTCTCTATATATTTATTTATTTTTTGTGGCTATATATTTATATATAACTCCCTCACTTTGCTGTCATGGCTGTCCCTGACTTGTTCTATGCTCTTGATTAGCTCTTCACGGCTAAACGATGGAGAGCACTGGTTGAAGAGTTTTTCTCTCTGAAAACAACATGATTTTGCCTCTAAGTATAATGTATGCATCTGAGGGCTTTCTCTGTGTCAGTCCAGGAAAGGCTTCTCATTGTCAGATGAAGGTAACAGGGGCCTTAGCCAGAATAATTAAAGACGATGAGGATGCCACTGCTGTATTGCATTCACTATTAGCATTCTTTAGCACAAAGCCAAATATTCCAGTGTGACAAATTCCTGTTTGAGGCTGCTTCCCCCTCCCGGCCTTTGATTAGTTATGGATTAATAAGACCTTTCTGCCTTGCTCATAGCCCACCCTATTACCAGCTCAGGTTAGCTTGTCTCCTTATTAAACAAATGAATTAGTGCTTGCAAATGTGTCATGGATATTACCTTGCAGCAGGAGGCACACAGGGTCTGGTCCACTCCCAAGGAGCAGAGGAAAGCCTTGCCATGCTCAGTTGACTGTTTGCGTGGCCTTATTAACGGCTTCATGATTTACAGGGAGGCCCCTGTTTGTGCTCTACAGTGGAAATGCTGTTAATTCCGAGTGATGTAAATCAGAGCCAATTAAAGTATTTGAATGTCTGTGACAGGCTTTAACTGCTTAAAGTGATACTCACCCATAAAAACAGACACCGATGGGACAGTAGGGACAGCAGGGGAAGGTCTAACGTGGGTTAGCTCCTGTTAGTGGGCTGCCCATTAAACATGAGTTACGCTTTATTTTCAATAGCAAAAACTCCATTAGCATAAGTTTAATTGTGAGACAAAGGACCATTCATAAATGGTTTCTGAAGCTGGCTCTATAGGTCTAGAAAGCATGCTGACCATCAGACCAGATCATGATGATGGTATCATAGCTGACCAAAAATCTGAATGATTTTTTTTTAAACATAATTCAAAAACACCCTCTGCTCTTCATATGTTGGTAACAGTTCATAATACATAGACTAATAGGGATAATATATTCAACTATATTTATTATTAATTATAGTTTTTTCCAGTCTATTACCATTTCAGAGATACAGGTTTGTGTTATGACAGAGACCTTGTAGTACATCTACGCCTTCCCTCAGTTGTGGGCTCACCTCTCATTATCCCACCTACCTGCCTTCTGGCTACTCTCAACATTGTCCTGGCTTTTATGAAAAAAGAAAGGAAAAAGGAAAAAAAAAACAAAGCTGTTGTTGTTTATCTGTGTGTTAAACACTATTTTAGGTACTGGAGTGTGGCATGTGGCTGTGATCTTTAGTGGGATGAGTGGTGTCCTGGGACTGAAGCCTGTCCCCAGATACAGGAGATGAAAGACAGAGTGAACGCCCCTCGCCTGGTCCCAGTTGGCTAAGTGCCTCCTGCTCATTATCAAGGTCTCGGTGAAACACACAGGCCTTAAAGAGGCACTGCCTCATCCCCACTCCTGATCAAATTAAAAGGGTTCATCATCAGATGACGCCACACTGTTTACTAAAGTGCCCTAAAGATTGGGCTTTTCAGAGGGGAGCTTTGTGTTTTTGTGGTGGAAACATCTAATAAGAGAACGTAACAATAAGCAAATGTCTCACTGACTGTTAGCTCTAAAGAAATGTTGGCTATTGTCCAAAACGTACCGGATGATAACTGCAAACTGAGTTGTTAAATGAGCAAACCATAACAGTAGCTTTTTCTTGTGTAGTAAAGCAGATTGTTGGATTTGGAATTGGAAGCCCATTCATTTTTCTTTTTATGATATTGAATCATATTTCTGTACCACAGTTCTGTAGCTAAAGTGAAATGTAATCACTGGGCATGCACTGTGACAAACTGTCACTGTGGTGGTACCCTCAAGGGTAGATATTGGTAGCTTTAGTTAGGAAAGATAATAGTACCTTAATTTATAATAATTGTACATTTTATAATTGTTTTAATGTCATACGCTCCAGGACTTATATCAGGTTCATTTATTTTACACAGTTCTATAATGAAAGATTACAAATATTCACCTCTAAATAGATAAATATTTGAAGAGAAGAGAACGTAATGTACCTTTTTTTGAAGAGAAGAGAACGTAAAGAGAACGTATAAGAGAAGAGAACGTAATGTACCTTTTTTTGAAGAGAAGAGAACGTAAAGAGAACGTATAAGAGAAGAAAATGTAATGTAGCTTTAGGGAACACAACTGGACTTTAACACCACCGTTGTACCTTTAATGACAAAAATGTGCCTTTACTGTACATTTTTCTGAGAGTGCAGCTACAGTAATTCTGGTAATATTAGTAAATCAGTATTACTTATGATTAAACAATTGTTGCTTACGTTTATATTGTTATATTTTTTCCAAGTGCAAACTAAACATTCTGCCTGATTATAATAAAAGAAACATTTCCAAAATTGCTCTGGGAATTATTTATATTTCGTATAGTAGTACAAATAAATAAAACATATATTTCAAAGATAAAGGGTTTATTAAGCTGTAAATAAAGGAGCATAATTGCAACAGGAGAGTCTCTTGAAACAATAACGCACATTTTATAAGAACAGACAGGAGGACAACTCTGAATAACTGGATTAATATATATTATTAAAATATAGATTTTATTTAAATTTTGGAGCATTTCTATTGGTCGATTCATCATGAAATTTTTACAAGAAGTGAATGACAGCAGCTTTGTCCAAATGATGCAGTAAACTAAAAATCCACAATAATTGAGATACATGTTTTTAGGATTTTATTAGGATTTTAAAAATATATATATATATAACAAAACATTTAATATGGTGATTAATGTGGCTTTATCTGGTGTGAAGATCCTAATATTTTCTGGCATTTTTTATCCTCCGAGAATGTGTTTATGCATCTAACATCTTTGCACACTCTGAGTGAGAATAGGTTGTAAGATTAAGTCATTGTATATGTCAGATCACCTTACAGGTCAGAGAAATGAACATGGGCAACATGATCAGTTTTTAAAGGTTTTTTAAACAATTTTCTGCATCATTCAGTCACAGAGATGTATCAGTGTTTCAGAGCGGTTTGATGTGAAACGGTTCATCATCAAGAAACTTAGGCACTCAGATTTTTTACTGTGATGGTGATAGGAACCAGGAGTCACAATGTTCACAACACTGACCCTACAGTTTTCATATGTAATGTTAATCATTTTAAAATGAAAGTTTAAAAAGAGATTCCTCCCGCTGCTTTTGCATTTCCTCCATGAATGGGTTTTAAACATATGCTTGTTACGAATTGTTATACAATGTGTCTGCATTGGGAAGCAAATTTGCAGCAATTTCATTTAATAACTTTGAGAGATGTCTGCTTCCTATTACTTCCAATTTCAACAGTTCTGACTCAAAACATCTTGAATGATTTTGTCTGCAGCTTAATGATTTAAAAATTGCAGATTTTTTAATGGGTAGGTTTCCACTTTGAATATATTGAACCGGGATAGTTACAATATAATTCATTTTATAACTAGCTATATTGAACTAGGCCTATTTAGTGTGTGTGTGTTTGTGTCTGTTTGTGCGTGTGTGTGTGTGCGTGTGCGTGTGTGTGTGTGTGTGTGTGTGTGTGTGTGTGTGCGTGCGTGCTTGTGTGTGTGTGTGTGTGTGTGTATAGAGCTCTCCTCACATGAAAGTACTGTGAGTGACTAATATGAGTATCAGTGCACTGTTCATTAGACCACCTCCTATTATGCGCTACACCCATTATTATCCATTTCAAAGCCCACTGTCATAATCTTATTCTCTGTGAAAGTAACCAGCTCGAACCTGATAAAACCACTCAAATTCATGCATTTTTCACACACTGTGCCCTTTTATCTCTTTTTCCACTTCATGTTTCCTTTTTCACAAGAATGTCTTCTCAATACTTTATGGGCACCATGACTCATTGCATTGATTTTGGTCTTTTTTTTTAATCAGTGCCCATAATTATGCACCGGTGTCTCTCTGTACCATGTACAAGGTTTGAATGTGAAGTGTTTCAGTCGAGCAGACCTTACATCCTGTCAGTAGAAGCGATCCTCCATTCGCTGTGTGGTTGCTGTCCTCCTGAATCACACAGATTGAGCCGCTGCTCTGTGTTCTCTGCTGCTGTTGTTGAATTGCGTGGTATCTCTCATTATGGTTAGGGTTTGGGCAGTGAAAGAAGCATAAAAGGATAACTTTGGTGAATCCAGTGTATTTAACTCTGCACTTCTGTGTATTTCTTTTTAAACACGTTTCATTGTCTAGAGGTGTTGTTGCCTCAGTGAATTTGCTGGAGCATTATTTATTTGAACATTAATGTTACATACAAAATAAACACTGTGTAATGCCTTTATTTTAAATGAGTGCTCCAAATCATGGAAAACTAAGTTAATGTAAGTTCATCCATTCATTGGTAAGTCCATACAGTCCGTATGTGGATACATGCTGACTCTTTTTGTGATATCACAATACCCATGCATTTACATATACATATACTCAGCTAATACAACCATTTACCTGAACTGATTTATGTTAGTCATAAAGATTGTTCCAGCATCTTATTCATACTAAGATCATTATATTTATTAATCTCACACACAATCATATAAACTTATGAGGAAAAAATGTATCTGGTTATATATATTACCAGATTATGAGATTTAAAAAGCTATTTATCTGAGCAGTAAGTGTTTATTTGCTAAAAAACAAACAAACAAACAACAAATAACACCCAATATTAGAATAAAACAAATAACCTTATTCCAGTGAGTGTGATATTCTGTGTGTGAATGTGTGGGTTTAACTTTTTTCCAAATCTCTCCTCGTGGAGTCCATGTTATTTGAGGTTACCATCCAATACCTAGATTTAGCGGTTAATAAATAATGATTTTAAATAATGTGTGCTGTTGATTTAACAAATTTATGCAATCAAGGAGAATCTGGATAAAACATTGTTCTTCAAACTCACTCACACCTACTACTTTATAGAAAAATAAATTATCTTATATTTCTTTTTTAATATTATATATATATATATATATATAACTTTATACACACACCACGCTTACAAGAAGGCATTAGTTTAAATATATATCATTGTCTTAGGTGCCTAAGACTTCTGCACACTACTGTGTATATATGCATTTCTTGCTGATAGAACGAATGAATATTCAGTAGAATGTCAATTAATTAGCAGATGGGGGCTCTCATCATGACGCTCAGGTCTTTATTTTAAGGAGCAAGCTTAGAAGGGGGGGGTGCCTGATGATAAAAATTTTATTGTTTTATATTTGGTTTAAAGAATATCTGAATTACTGTAATGAATGGCATTAGAGTAAACATGATGCATGCAGTGCTATAAAAAAGGATCCCAATTGAAGACGTAATAAATAAAATATTTTAAAAGAATAATGGACACACACACACACACACACACACACATACATTTTATATATATATATATATATATATATATATATACACATTTATGGGGAAATAATAAAATACTGGATGTTACACTGTCACGTATATAAGTGTTCTGAGCCTGAATGATTTGGATTTACTTTTGCATTTACGTTGTGTCTGGAGTCAGTCTGAGGAGTACAACTATCAGTCAGGAGGCTGAGCAGGGATGGCTCTGTTTCAGTAGGTGATCAGTTAATGGCAGTGCCATTTGTCAGCAAACCTAAGGAGAGCAAACTCAGGCTCTGTGACTGCAGTGGATAAAGCAGGGAGTGGGGAGGGCATGAAAGCCCCCTTATTCCAGGTCACACTTGGCAGACCAACCCTGGCCCTAGGTAGAGTGCTCATCAGTCCCGCTGTTTCTCTCCATATGGACTCAATGAACTGGGGAGATTTGAGAGGCTTCCCAGTCCATATTAGCGGTGGCTATTATCTCACCCACTCACACACACACAGACATATGTTCATACACTCACACTGTGCATACTCTCACACACACTTATAGACAGGTGTCGCTCAGTTTTACACTGATGGCCAGCTGTGCCTCAGTCTGTATCTACAGCTCAGAGGAGTGCCAGATGTGTCGGGTAAACCCAGATGTGCTTGGATAAAAAGCATCCATTGCACATCATGTTTGCTCACTCACTCACATCTCTCTCTCTCTCTCAGTCTCTGTACACACTCTGTGTTACACTGGAAAAACTGTGTTACTATGAACATATACCATCCGCAAGAACATGTGGAACTGTCCGTGGTACTGAATCCCTTCCCTGTTTGGATTTCTTTGTCATTATATTTATACTTGGCTTACACAAGCCTCATGGTCAACATGATTAGCCTGTGCCTATTTGAAGAATGAGTTCACATGAGATTTTAAAACTAGGAATAATTCAGTGATACTAGTGTAGCATAATAATAAAGATGGAATCTGGAGGTTTTGGGTGGTTAAGGGCTGCAAAAAAAAAAGAAAAGAAAAGAAAAAAAAGTTTTATTAATGTACTTAAAATATTTTGCTTTTTTTTACCTTTAACACTGTGCTTTGACTTACACTTGTGTTTGTTGTTAGAATTTGAAAAGTGCACTTGACTTCACAAAGACGCACCTGATGAACAGATCAATTTAAGACCAACCTATTTCCCCTGCTGCCCTTTCCCACAGTGCCTGCCCCCACCTGATGGCCAAACCAAGCAACTACTACTGTCTGCTCACTTAGAAATCGAGCCTACTCTAGTGCAGAGATTAGCAGCAGAATAGACAGCGAGAAGCGCGCGTGCACAGACATACACACACATGCACATATGAATATTTAAGTTTATGTATTTAAAAAATTGTAAATTTGTTTTTTCCCCTCACATCACAAAAATAAGTTAAAAATTAAAAATTAACATTCTATAACTTTAATAATTGTTTTAGGTAATCATAATGGTTTTTAGGGATTACTTTAATTTTTGTTGTCTTTTGTTAATTCATTTTCCCGTTCTTGATTAATTCTATGTTAAATTGTAGATATCTTCACCTCATTGTTTTTGATTAATTTTAAAGGACGTTGTGTAAAACATTTACACGCGTAAATATCCCCGTTTCTGAAGCTGGTTAAACAGGAGGTGCGCGGTAATTCTCCGCGGTGGTCCTCTCTAACACTCTCAGCAGAGAAAGCCGTGCTGAAGACAAATGAGTGTTGACCCGGCTCTCAGTGAACCGCTCTGAGTTCCTCCGCGTCTGCGCCCGGGCTCGATAGAGACATACGTGTCCACCTGATGTGCTGTATAATGAATGTCTAATTCCTGTAATTAGTCCATTAACTATAATCCCGGCATATGTTGGCCATGCCCTCGAGGCGCTGTTCTCCAGGTACTGCTTTTGATGTCACTGAGAAGCAGCTAATTAATTTTACATGCATACTAATACACTAATGCACGCGCTCAGCGCCGCGATTTATCCCACTAACCTTTTGGGGGAAATGGACTGCGTCCCACGTCGATCTGTAGCATAACTGACCACCCTCAGGCGTTTATATTGTGTTGATTGTGTGTGTGTGTGTGTGTGTGTGTGTGTGTGTGCGTGTGTGTGTGTGTGTGCGTGTGTGTGTGTGTGTTATATCTTAATATGAACTACAGGAATCAAGTTGTATAGCACTGTACGCATCGCGTTAACTCTAACCATTATAACATCCATTACAGTAAATAAGATATTATTTAAACCAAACAGAAAATAATATATTTTTCATTAGGACCCCCCCCCACCCCTTCTAAGCTTGCTTCTTACAATAAAGACGTGAGCGTCATTGTGAGAGCCCCGTATCTGCTAATTAATTGACATGTCCCTGAATATTCATAAATTGTATCAGAAAAATATGCATTTAATTGCATAATCTCAGGGGAGGAGAGATGGCCACAGACGTCATTATAAAATACGTGTCTGGGTACAGGAAGGTAAGGTGTGTGTGTGTGTGTGTGTGTGTGTGTGTGTGTGTGTGTGTGAGAGAGAGAGAGAGAGAGAGAGAGAGAGAGAGAGAGAGAGAGAGAGAGGCTCGTGCGTCTCTCATAGGGCCTGTATGACTGCTGCTGCTGTCCTGCACTCAGGTGCGCCTAACACTAAGTGCACAACTAAAAGTGTCCATTTCGGATTTTAATTACATATGTATACAAATGTTTGCATTAACAATGTCAATTACACCGCCAGCCATTGCAATTTGTTTATTCATTAGTTCTTTGGTAAATCTACATTGCCTGCAGAAAGAGGAGGCGAATAATGCTGAAGCACACATTTAGTTCAGTGAGAGCACTGCGGGTGTGGGAGCCTACTTCAGTCTGAAACAGACACAATCCCCAAAACACAACACAACACAACACAACACAACACAACACAAAGCCGACCTGAGCACCTGTACTGGACAGCGTGGATTTCACTCTCACACACACACACACACACAGAGATGGAAAAAGTAAACACTACTATCTGTATACGAAAAATAAACAAATAAATAAAAAAATATATATATAACGATGCATATCATTGTTATTTATTATAATTAGTATAGTATAAATAGTTAAAATAATAATATATATATATATACTGGCGGAAGTGAGCAGGTGAACAGTTGCTGTAAGTTGTAAGTGTTCTCAGAGGTGTGTGGCTGATTTGTTCAGAAGATCTACAGTAGCGTGTAAATGAACTGGATGTGTGAATTTTTGCCTTTGTTCCAAAAAAACTTGTTTATTTGTTTATTTAGAAATTGTTTTGTGTTTGTTTGTTTTTCGCGCGCAAACTGTTTCTTCCTGGTTCGTGAGATTTTCGAGACTTTCTGGCGCTGTTTTGGCGCTGTCTAGGATCTTGTGCAGGGCTTTGGGCTCCGGTCCTCTCGGGCTCCGACCTCCTGAGTGCAGTGTCACGGGTTCTGTTTCTCCCGCTGGACTCTGGCTCGACTGGGTTCTGTTTTTCTCGGATTCTGGACTCTGGTTCGCTCGGGCGCTGTGTCTCTTGGGCTCTGAGCTCTCGAGTGCAGTGTTTTGGCTCTGGTTCTCTCGGGTTTGGGCCTTTGGTTTTCTCGGACTCAGGGCTCGGTACGGTTCTCTTGGGTTCTCTCAGGTTCTGATTTCTGGTTCTTGGTTCTCTTGGCGCCACATCCTCTCGGGCTGAGGGCTCTGGTTTGCGATGCTCGGTGCTCTGGGTGGCGGCGAGGATCTCAGCGCCTGATGCACTTTGACAATATTGTTTGTCCATCATGCGGCGCGTTCGAGTGAATGGGGATCGATCCTCTTTTAACAACATTAGTTTCCCATTGTGTAGCGGAGCGGCAGTCGAGGGCAGACGTGTGAAAGTGGCTGTTTGATTCTCTTTTTCTTCCCCCTGACCTTCGCTTTTGTGCTCCATCGCCCTGGGAATGTTACGCCTCACTACTCTACTTTGAGATGCCTTTTGTCTCTCTCTCTCTCTCTCTCTCTCTCTCTCTCTCTCTCTCTCTCTCTCTCTCTCTCTCTCTCTCCCCCTACCCCCCACCCCCCACCCAAGATGCTTAAGAGTGGAGACCCCGGTTCACAAGTGCAGCGTAATTTGGCCTTAGCGCCGCTTTTGTGCGCCCTGGACAAATGACCAAGCTCACGCACACATTATACAGTTGATGTACTTTAGTGAAGGGGTGGGGGGTCGCTATGTGTGTGTGTGTGTGTGTGTGTGGGTGGGGGGGGTCGCGGTGGCATTTTTCAGTATACTGTTCCAGCAAACAGTAACCATGGATTATAAAGAGGCGGGAAAAAAACACGAATAAAAAATCACAGCAACAAATCTTGGGCGCACAAACACGACGTGTTCGTTTTGGCGCAGTGTCTCAGTCGTGGTTAAGCGCGAAGTTAAAGACGCTGATTTACATTGGGGCAGTTTGTGGAGACTGCGAGCCAGAGCCCGGTGCTTTGGGTGGTCTCTCTCTCTCTCTCTCTCTCTCTCTCTCTCTCTCTCACTCTGCGTGTGTGTTTGGACTAAAACTCAAGAGCAAGGCGTCATGTTTCACACGAGGAAAACTAGAGTCACATACTGAACTTAAGTGAGATTTTTGTTGATTTCACAGTCCTTTACTGTAGTTATGCAGCATAAGTAGAGACCTCCATCAGTCTTCCGCAGCAGCACTGACCCAACCTCACGACCAGCGTCACTCTACAGCTCCACTCACAGCATCAACAGATTCATTGACTCAACCCCTTCTATAAACACCATCAGTCATATTAATAGTAGCTGTAGCTCCACCCACAACAACAAAAACAACCACTTGATTCACTGCCTCCATCAGAAACCATTATCTGCTTCCCGCTTGTATAGCTTTAGCCCCGCCCATAAATCTAACTTACACGCTTAAAAATGATGGTTCTACAAAGGTTCTTCATTAAAGAAAACCGTTCTAGAACCTTGAACACCTGAAGAAACGTTCGCATGGTTATTGGGTTTCTTGCATCATGAAATGGTTCTGAAGATTGATGGACAATATTCTATAACTGGTTCTGTATAGAATCATGTATGGCACCAAAAAAAGGCTCTTCTAAAGTAACAACAGGAGAACCATCTATAGTGCATTCCCCGTCAACCTGAAGAACCCCTTCACAATGCAAGGAACCCTTTAGTCATGCAAAAGGTTCTTCACGTGTTCAGGGTTCTATAGAACCATTTTCTTTAATAAAGGACTGTTTTTTAGGAGTGTATTCCTCTTTGACGGCACCTTTTATGTAAACAGCACCAGAGTAATATGAAGCAAATACAGTGCAGATATTAATAGGTATAGCTTTATCCAGACAACAACATGCTACTTATTTACAGACTCCACCTCTGACATAAGCATCATCAGAGACACCTAATCATTATCATCACTTTGCTGTAGTTATGACTTCATTCATGACGCCTACTGATTCCCTCCAACACTTTTATATAAACATCAGAGACCCATGTGTCTGCTCAAGGGTTATTTCACAATTATATTTAAAGCATTTATCCTCTAACTTATTGATTATATTTGATTATATTTTCTACTTGTGGAATTCGAAGCAGTGGTCTAAGTTCGTCCCATATCCGTTGAGATTGCAGGGAATTCTGGGAATTACTCTAAAGTGTTAAGGATGGACCTCGGTGTGATTGCTGTGATTTAAGAAAATGATTTGTAAAATAAATGTAGGCCTATATTTTCTTTCAGATTTCAGAGTATGGCACAGGCCTAGCTCTTAATTATTTCTGTAATAATTTTAGTTAGCTCATTTTAGACTTTTTTACATTTAAAATGGAAGTCCTAGATGTTCATACGTAAACAAACCCTCAAAACAAGAATGCATTAAAACAGCATTTTCCCCCCATTTTTTTTTTTCAAAATCCAGTGGAAATAAAGTGAGCAGTGAATGACGATATTTTGAGAGAAGACTGGTCTCTTGGAGGATACTTGCTCTGTGTCTGTAAAGCCTCTGTTTGATGGACGCCACACACACACACACACACACTCTCACAGTCGCAGCAGTGCTTTGGGGAAAAAAAGTTGCGGTAAAAAAGCTGGAAACTCGGGATCCTTTTGGCCTTTCTCTGTCAACACACAAACACAGGGATGACAAGTTAAAAGAGGTGCTTCATGAGGAAGAGAGAGAGAGTTCTATAAAAAGACGCAGCGTGTAGCGGCTGACTTCCATCCTGCAGAGTCTCTGACACCAGGACTGTGGAAACCTCTCTCTCTAACTTACTGTCACTCCCCGGTTTTAGCCGCGACTTCCCCTTCTCTGTGCAGTGCGTGGGGGGGTTGTTGATGTTTTTTTATTGTTGTTGTTTAGTTTTATTTCTAAAGCAACTCCCCTGCTCTAATAAAACCCCATACACAGCAGAATAAACAGTGCCGTGCAGCTCGCAGTCGCCTGTGTTTGTGTGGGTGCTGCTATTCGTAATCCGTCAGCGCGCTGAAGGCTCGCATTGTGGATTTATGGAGGAAAATTTGCATAAATTATGAGCAAATCCGCGAGCGTGTGTGTGGTCCGCCGTATTGCAAATCCACCAAGCGGAAAGGTGGCCCTTGGTGAGCTTTGGAAAGAAGAAGAAGAAGGAGAGAGAGAGAGAGAGAGAGAGAGAGAGACTTGAATGGCCATTGCTCAAAATAGGCTTCCATTTGGTTTTCACATTCATATAATTGACTTATGGATATTTTATACAGTTTTCACAACGCCGCCTTAAAAGACTTTTATTTGCATTCCTGAAGTACTTTGCAGTTTGTTTTACATAAACACAAAAGACAGCACGCCTCATGAAGTTTGTCTTTAGCCGGGGGTTCTAGGGTTTGTTTACGCTTTTTTATTTTTGATTTCAATTTTTTTCCGACCCCGCCACCCCTCCATATTTATTTTATATTTTATATATTTTATATAATTATTTAAATCCAATAAACATTCATTATAATAACTATCACAATATACAATTATAACGACAGCAATTACAATATGTTAATGTATTGTTTTATAGGTGGATTTATTTTTGCTGTTTCCTTGGAAACTTAGCGTACATTTTTGCACTTCTCTACGATTGCGATACCTCCTTCATTTAAACTCATGTTATTAATCAATAGCAGTAATATTTGTATTTATTAGGCTATCGTTTATCTCTATTTGTATTATGCACTAAACACTCATGTCCCTTTCTGTTTATATTGGCTCCTCATTGCTTATGTGGAGAGCTTAGTCCTCAAGTGCCGCGGCTGATATTGTGGACTGTGCACGCGCATTTAAACCCGGACCAATGAGCCTCTCTCATATTTCAGCCTCGGAGAGAAGAGATTAGATCCGTTTTAAAACCAGGCTCTGACTGCTCCGACTGCGGGGTTGGATAATGAGACTTGCAGAAGAGTAGTGCTAGTGCAGCGGGGAAGCGTGCAGCAGAGGAGGAGCGTCTCTGATGAGGGATAAGTGAGTGGACGGCTCCCTCAGGTAGGCTACAGTAGATAATACACATACAAACACATGCTCGCGTCCCGGGTCGTTAGCGACGTTACGCTGTTTACGTTACTAGCGCACTTCATATTTGTTTATAAGCGCGTAAGCAAGAGCGGAAGTCATGCGAGCTGTAAGTCGTGACAACGCAAACCACACCGAGAAAGTATTGCCGTGACAGTAGAGTGCGACCCGCAAGTCAATTTCCATGTCAAACATCCCCGTGGCTTTAGTAGCTCCGCTTACAGCGCACAGAAATGTTAGCGCATACCTTCACACAGTCTTTACCGGGTGCCATCGCACTGCCATTCCGCCTGCCGAGCCTTTTCACCCCCTTTGCTCCGCGTCTTCAAATGGAAATGATTTCCATTGGCCCAAGGTGTCCATGTAAATAGGTGTAAATGAAACCAGATTATGCCTTTCTCCCCAGCACCCCCCACCCTTCCCTCCACCCCTCCTTCCTCCCTCCCTCCACCTCCTTCACTAACACCACCTCCTCCTCCCAAGGCGATTGTCATGTGATGGCAAAGAAGTGGCACATTAATGAAGCGCCTCTGCAGGGGTCTTTTCTGCTCATGTCACCCCATAAAAACTATCAGATGGTTAGAGGAAGGACATGGAGGCGGCTACTTAGCTCACCTTCATCGAGCCAGTGAGAGAAAGACAGAGGATCTTCGCGGCATTGAGCTGGCCGAGAAAGAGGAAGCGTGGGTTCCTGCAGGCTGCGGACAAGCGAGGAGAGTTCCAGCAGGACAAGTTGGGAAGAAGTGATCACAGCTTGTGAAAGAAGAAGAAGAAGAAGAGATCAGGGCTTTTAGAACACGCAACAGAAGGGGCTTCTTTTTCAGAGTGGACAGCATTCAGGCATTTTTCTGCAACAGCCAGCGGATAGTGCATCAACTTTTTCACTCCCTGCGCTACTTTATGACTTAGAGAGTCTTTCAATTCCAGGACTTCCACTCTGAAGGTCTTCCCAGATCTTCCCCAGCAAGTCGCTACACTCCCAGGACTCTCAAGATCTTCCCAACAGCTCAGCTCCGAAAGTCTTGAGGATGCCTCGCCCGGGCCGGAACACGTACAGCGACCAGAAGCCGCCTTATTCCTACATCTCCCTGACCGCTATGGCCATCCAGAGCTGCCCGGAGAAGATGCTACCGCTCAGCGAGATCTACAAATTCATCATGGACCGCTTCCCGTACTACCGCGAGAACACACAGCGTTGGCAGAACTCCCTGCGCCACAACCTGTCCTTCAACGACTGCTTCATCAAAATCCCGCGGCGGCCAGACCAGCCGGGCAAGGGCAGCTTCTGGGCGCTGCACCCCAACTGCGGTGACATGTTCGAGAACGGCAGCTTCCTGCGCCGCCGCAAGCGCTTCAAGGTATCCATAATGTCGCACGACCCCGGCGCCAAGCCCTCGGAGGCGGCGCATTACCTGCAGCAGCAGCACGCCAAACTTCGGCTGAGTGCTCTGGCAGCTTCCGCCGGTGCGCACCTGCCGCCGGTGACCGGCTACGGCCTGAGCGCCGCCACGTCCCCCGCCTCCACCTTCAAGCACCCGTTTGCCATCGAGAACATCATCGCCCGTGAATACAAGGTGTCCGGCGGCTTGGCCTTCTCCGCGGCGGCGGCGGGTTACCCGCTGCACAGCGCCTGGCCACACATGTACGGGACCGGACCCGGGGGCTGCGCGGACACGGCCGCGCCCATCTCCGTGACGGCAGGCGGCGACTACGGCGCGTACGGCGTGCCTATTAAGGCCCTCTGCCACGGCGGACAGACTCTGCCCGCCATCCCCGTGCCCATCAAGGCCACGCCGGCATCCGTGGCCGGCCTCTCCGCGCTGCCGCACCACCTGCCTCCCACGTTCCTCTCCACTTCGCCTAACTCACCGCACGCAGCCATTATCAGCGCGCAGAGTAGCCCCGGAGCTCCCGGCCCTGGAGACGCGCTCAGCGCCTCTGCGCTCCAGTCCGTGGCCGTGCACTGACGCTGGACATTCTGCCCGAAAATAAAAGCTGCCTCCAAAAGCGCGTACTGACCACGCTGCACATGCTCATACATTGTTCAAAGTTGGTGTAGGCTACTGTTTTGACAAACTGTTTAGTATGCGCTCTTGGACGCAGCCGTAGCGTGGAGCATCAAAAACGAATAAATAAATAAGTAAATAAATAAGGAGGAGACGGCACGAACTAGACTTTCTTTCCAAAGTTGGACGTGTTATTTTATTTTAAATGTCAGTGCTGTAAAAACATGGGAACCTAGGAAAATGACTTCGTGTGTTAACATGCGCTAGAACTGCTTTTATTCAACTCCGGTAAATACTTCGGACGCAGCATTGGTTTCTTCGAATTATTTAGGCCTTTTAGAGTTGAATAAAAGGAGTTCGTGTGTTGCCACATATGTTCATTTGTTTAGGCTGAATTGACTGAACCATTTTTACAGTGAGGAGCCGTGCACAGCCCCTGGACAGCAGACAGTGAGTGGGGGGTGATGGCGCGAAGTAAACTTTCTCCCAAAGTTGGACTTTCTTATTTTGTAATGTCACGAGCTGTTCCGTGTTGCAGTGCTGTTTTTTTTTCTTTTTTTCTTTTTTGAGACTGTGTACGTGTTTATCCCGTTGTTCACTGTTTAATGTGCTTTAAAAGCTGGGTTTGAGGACAAATTCAGGCCTGCTTTATTACTTATATAATGACATTTGTCTTTTACAGACTAGCCCCGGGTATAATTTTAGCTTTAACTTTAACACTAGACCGAGAGGTGTTTCTGTACGCTGCAAAAATACGTCAGTGCAAACTAAAAATAACTCTACGTGGCAACAAGCACACCTGTTTTTATCCACTTCAACTAATAAAGCTTTATTCAACTATAATACAAACTCTGAATGAGACAATGTTGTATTCAAAGTTTGTCTTTGAGTTGAATAAAAGTAGTTCTGTTGCTAGTTGCTGAGGTAATTCTTGAGGTTGTCATTTTACGGCGAGGCCCGGTGAACGACGGCAGAGAACTAAGTCTAAGACCAGCTTTGATTAAACAAACAGACTTACACAACCGGAAAGACCTTCACATTTTATAGTACAGGTTTAATGCCATAAAGTCCAACAAAAATCCGGCACATTTTGCATGCTAAATTTCTTCTTGTCCTCTGAAACATTTTCACCCAATTGCATCACTGACAAGAACAGTAACGAAGCAGAAACCCTTTTTTCAGACTTTAAACCAAACCCACAGTCAGTCGATGTAAACACACACATATCTGCACTGAGTGCTACTACAGCAAACTTGAAAAAAGAAGACATTTAAAAACAGAGAGGCTATCCGTCAGTAAATATGTGAATAATTGCAAATAAGTGATATAAACTGTGTAAAATGCACTTTTTTTGTTAGATGTTTTAGATGATCTCTATTTTGCGGGAGATGTTTTGTGAAGCATTTAATTTAAAGCCGTGGTGACCATGTGGATTCAATGCCGTTAAATTTGTACATTTTTGTTTTGTTTTGTTCACATAAAGCATGCCTTTTCCAAAATTTGTGTTGTTTTGCTGCAAGCATGCGTGCTTTGAGAAGAAAGTGTGCAAAAAAAAAATCGTCTGCATTAAATTATAAACTTGGTCATCAGAATATTTTTTCATTAAAATTATGCAAATCTAAAATGTTTCTTTTTCTGTGATTGTTTTTATTTATATTTCCCGAACACATTTCTGTCAGTAGAGAAGTTTATATTATTATTATTATTATTATTATTATTATTATTATTATTATTATTATTATTTCTGTATTGATACTGTTGGGGGGGCGTATGTCGGTCAGTACGCAGAGACTGTCATTACGCAGCAGTAATACTCTGTGCTAGTTTTGTATGAGGACGGTTCTTTATGGGGGTTAAATGAATGTGAAATGATACAGAGGTACTGTAATCATCAGGTTGATATGAGTGTAGAGTCTCTCTCTCTCTCTCTCTCTCTCTCTCTCTCTCTCTCTCTGTCGCTCGCTCTTTTTCTTCTTCTTTCGGTTGATTGTGGGTCTGTTAGAATATAGCAGCACTGGTAAAGTGAATGAAGCTCTTGATTAGAATGCATGGAGGAGCAGAGGCACAGACACAGCGCACACAGCCGTTCATTCATCTTCTCTCTCTCTCTCTCTCTCTCTCTCTCTCTCTCTGTCTCTCTCTCTCTCACACACACACACACACACGTACTCACATTCTCACATTCAGCTCCATCTCACTCTTAGTAATTTAAGGTGATAATTCCTTTAAAACTCTTCACAATTTCACTCCCTCGAATTCTCGCTCTCGCGCTCTGTGTTTTTTCTGTTGATTTATTTGAACGCGTTTTGCCTGATAATCATTTCACATTTAAAAGAATAATAAGTCAAAGTTTTCTTAATAAAATAAAGCAAAATACGACACACTAAGAATAATCGCACGCGGGAAACAAACGCATTGGTTTTTATTCATATCTCGTAAATGAACATGAATTTAAATAAAAATATAGTTTCTGTGAAAGTACGTGTTTGAATGTAGTTAAATTGCTTGATCCACGTGAAGTATTTTAGTCGGATGACTGCTTTATTTATGGTGTTCATATTTTGGATTTTTATTTGTTTTTGTATTTCTATATTCGTCTTTCATTTTTACTTAGTTTTTTTTATCCTTTTTTAAACAATCGCTTTATTTATAAATGTATATTTTTATTTATTTATTTGATGACATTTTTCAATCGTTACAAGGGCCGAGGTTATGGAGTATATTCTGATTTTTATCTCTATTATTGGTTTTCCTTTCGTATTTTTATTCTTTTCATATTTTCCTCTTCTTTTTCGCTACGCCGCTGAGTTTTCTAAAGGCGATTTAAAACGCGAGAAACAGGTGTATTGTTTGCGTGTCCTCCCAGAGAGCAACAGCCTTCTTCGGGATATTAAGCAAATACATTAGGATTCCGTCACTTTATGCAATTGAGTTGATCAAATAAAGGGTCTCCGGCCACTTCATTCACTCTCATTCAGCTGAATAGAAAGTGCAAAGAATTGCAAACCTCGACTGGGCCACCGATGTAGATTTAGCCTTTTTTCACAGAGACAAAAAGCCTGATTTCTCCCAAACACATAGCTGACTGGGCTACTAGGAAACGAGCTCTGAGACCCCTTTGGAATTTAAATCCAGCCCCTCCCCCTTCGACTCTGTTTGCACAACACAGTCAGGTTTTCCCCTCTTTTTCTTTCTTTATTCCCTTTTATTTTCGTGTGTTTTTTGTTGTTTTATTTTTTTGTCCTTGTTTACTCTGAGTTAATCTTCAGACTGGAGTGGGTGATTAAATGTTGAAATCGGTGGAAACTCTTGACTTAGGCTTTGAATTGATAAATGTATTTTAAAACGCTGCCAATATATTGTTTAAACTTATTATTATTATTATTATTATTATTATTATTATTATTATTATTATTATTAGTCATTCCCTTTCTCTACAGCACTGATGAAAAAAAAAATCTGTCCAACTTTTACTTTTTTCACATTTGTAAGGACAGTTCTTATGTTCACTAATGCACTGATGTAGCACTGGAACTCAGTGTTGATTTATTAAATATAGTTTATTATGGTTTGACTTCACACTATATTTTTCTCTCGCTGAATTTAAAACAACTTTGCCTGCTTTAACTCTATAAATGAGTAAAAACATTTTCAAATAGATTTTAATAATAATTTTAATAGTTTTACATTTTAATGTTGATGTAATTTTAATGATGATCATCATTCAAAACCTCATGACATATGTTTTAAACACACCAGAATATTTACAAAAATTACACTTAAAAAAAGGTTTTGGTTAGATTTAAAACAAAAAACAAACAAACAAACAAAAAAAACCCCTCTAATTAAAATACTACTACCATTAGTAACTATTAAAGGTATTATATGAGTTATTGTTGTTGTTAACTATATCAGTGATTGCTAATCACATGATAATGACTAACAGTGCCTCGTTTCCTACTGCTACTTTCACTAACTGTAATTACAATGATAATAATAATGTTTATTTAAGAATGTTTTGTTTATACAAACGGTTTTCCCACCTTAAAAAACTGAGCGCGTTTGTGAAAGTGAAAGAAACTGAGGTGTGCCAGAGTAGGAGTTACAGTCCTCCTTCAGAACACTTCCCTGCTTATGGAGCCACCACACTCCTTTAGAACTCAGCTATCATAGAGAAAATCACCCTGGTATCTGTTTATTCTCAGTACCTCGCTCAAAACCCACAGCTCTGCACTGCTGCTGCATTTTAAAGCCAATAAAGCACAGCCTGGTGTCTTTCAGTGGGCTTCCTCCATTCATTAGCACAGACATGAACCGTGTTGTGTAATCAAAGACACAAGTGCTGTAGTGTCCCTCCCTCTGCTCTGTTACATGTTCCACATCCTCTCCTACAAAGAGCAAGGTCATCTTAGGCAGGGGATAATATATAGAGCACGCCATGCAAAAGCTCAGTGTGCTAGTTTAATTAAAAGAATTCATTAGAGTGGAAGCCCAAGGTAATTAGCATGCATATGCATAATTTATGATACTCTTAATGCATGCAGTCTATGACATTAGTAAAAAAAATAAAAATCTGAACTTCACGTCCAGTGGAGTGAACTGAAATGGGCAGTAGCTGCTTGTGTTGAACGTGTTTATTGTTGAGGAGAGGCATACACTGAGCTTCTACTAAACTTTAGTGACTTTAATTACTATTGTCCCCCGGAGTAAGGGCTTTCCCAGGGTAGTCATTTTACTGCATGCACACCCTATAAGATAAGATGAGAAATAACTGACCCCAAAGGAAACGGCAGTGTTACACTAGCAAGGCACATTGCACACACTCTTATATGCTGGTCAAAAATAGGAGAAAGGTGCAGATGAGCATTATTATTAGGGCTATAACTAGAGTAAATTATTAATATCTGAAGGAGAGTATAATAACACTAAATAAAATAATAGATTGTGCCAATGATTCCGTTGTCTAGGCAAGACATTAATAATTATTCCCAGGTCTGTGTGATCTATCCTCAGGCATTATCTGTTGGAAGTAATCCCTCAAATGATAGATGTACTGTGATTAAATAGACATAAAAATATTGCTTATATATATCTATTTAAACTTTTTTAAATTTTAAATTTTTTAAAATTATTTTGTATGCTGCACTGTTATAAGCTGCAGCTGCAGAACTCTCTACACTTTATACTTTACCTGGGCTAGAGCTCTGAAGGCTGAGATGTGACGGAATGGGGCCAGACACAGACGCAGCACACACTCCTCATGCTTCTGCTAATATTACACGCTGTCAACGGCATGTTTATAAAAGTCCTAAAAATTAATCTACGCTAAGCAGAAGTTGCATTATAGTTTACTCTGCAAATGTGACAACCTGCTGGAGGTAGACGAGCGCTGATGTGTTTATGTTTTGCTGATGGCTATTTTTTTTCTATAATGCAGCCACCTATTGGTTTTTACCAAAACAACTACATAAAAAACAAATATTTTTACATGTGCCTGTAGAGGAAGTTCAGAAAGGGAGTGGACTGCATTCTGCCTTTAGCTGGCAGTTTAGATGGGAGTCACTCATAGTAATCAACTATTTGAAGCTAATTGTAGTCGGTAGGCTTGTTCTGGTTAGGCCTGTTCATGTCTAGCTGTCATTAAAAGCAGCTTTTTTTATTTTGTGTAACTTTGATATCCAAATGATTGAATAGATCCCAGGTCAAATGTTGCTTGTTCTTCCTAACACTTTCATAATGGGCTGCGTCTGTATTTTGGGGATGAGCATATGGAAATAATCTCTGCGGTGCAAGGCGCTCAGAGTCTGTTGTAGGTTAAATTCATCACTGGAGGTCATACGGATCGCTATGGTTGACAAATGCAGGTGTAGTGGACAATGGTGGACAGGCGAAGCACCAGAGGGCCGTGCGGAAGAGGGAACCGGATTGGGCCAAACTCCCACGTGTGCATGAAATTAGAATGTCAACATCTGATTCACACTGCTGGGCAGTGACTGTGAAACAAATTATGTCAGTGGGAGGCGTACGCCATATTCCACTGAGACGTGGCCTTCTGCTGAATGTGGGACACACTGAAGTCCACTGCTCCAGTTTTGAGAAGCTTGGAGAATACAATATACACAAATATGCTGATGCTTTTTTCCATCCAAGTATGAAAAAATAGAACTCATCCTATAGAAGTGTGTAATAGCAATGCTATAGAAGTGTGTAATAACACTGAACTTGAACCAGTTATGGCAGTGTATCTGGGATTATTACCGGACCTCCTGAAGGAGGTGTTACACTGA
This sequence comes from Hoplias malabaricus, assembly GCF_029633855.1. Lineage (NCBI taxonomy): Eukaryota > Metazoa > Chordata > Actinopteri > Characiformes > Erythrinidae > Hoplias > Hoplias malabaricus. The sequence goes on from NC_089803.1 coordinate 30,555,436, forward strand.
TACTGATCACTAATTATTATGTTAATATTGTTACTTAATATTAAGCAATCAACTATTTTTTTTATTGTTGCTTCCGTTTTTTTATTATTTGAATTTATTATATTTCGGTTGCGTCTGTGGTTTGAAAGCTGTGCTGTAAGAATTTTACCTGTTTGGGTGCACCCTGTCTCTTCCCAATACCCAATTCTTACGCTCCATGTTAAAGCTAATGAGAGTAACTTAGCATAGCAGGGGCTGCCAGAGAGAGACTAATTGTTATTCAAGATAAGGATGTGTATTATCACAGGAAGGCCTTCACAGGAGCCATTAGATGGGATCTTAGTTTTAAAGGTCTTTGCTTTCACCTGAAACCCAGGGCAGAAGTGCTGTCCTGTCTCACAGGTTCAAGGGGTCGGCGAAACAGCAGCCTCTAAAGCACATTTGTTTGAGTTCATGGCTTCACACCTAATACACCACACTGGTGCGTGGAGGGTACTTGAAAGCACATTAGCTCGTCACTTGAAGCTGCTGTTCATTACATATGTTTTGAAATGCTTACTCATGCGTAGGGCGACAAATTCACTTGTGTACTGTTGGAACTGCTGTTTCTGGTCTTCAATAATAAAAACCCATAAATTAACACTTGTCATAACACGTGCTGAAACATCTAACAGGGATCCGAACCTGTTTGCCCTGCAGAGACGCGCCGAAGCCTGTAGTCTTCCCGGAGATACACGGGTTCAGGCAGAGCCCAGCATGAGCTGCACCTTCTCCCATTCATCACCCTTCAGACTCCAGTTCTGTCAGCTTAGCACCAACACCAGACCAGTCTCTGGCTATTTCCCCCTGCTCTCGTCTTCTAAAGCACGTTTCATTACTCTCTGCATCTGGCTGCCAGCCCACTGTGTCCCGTTTTTGACACAAACTGGAAAATAAATGTGTACAGGGCATAAAAATCAAAGTATTGACCTGGGGTTTGCACTCTGCATTATTTGTCTTGGAGGACAATAGCAGTTGGCAGTCTTCCAGAATATTACAGCATCAAATTGAGCACGCTTCTATGAGGTGCTGAGTGTTGACTTGCTCTTTTGAAATTATATTAGAGGCTCATTTCTATTTATATTCAGAAGCCACTGTTCACAGTACCCTTAACAATTTAAATCTGTGTTTTATTTGTAAATTCACTGAAACTGCCCTTTAACCATTTCTGGGGATTTCATTAATTTAATCTAAAGTAGATTATTTTGCTGGTGTGCTCATAAATTACTGTAAACAAAGTGGTTCTGGGAAGGGTGTGTGTGAGTGAGTTATGCAGTGTATAAAAACATAGCAGGCAGGGTGGATGATTAACCGCTCAGTGCTTTGTCTTGGCTTGTCAGGTGCATTGCTGAAAGTAAACAGCAGTATTTTTTTTGTTTTATGTGTTTGTCTAGCATTATTCAATTATACAAGTGGACAGCACTGAATCCTGAACTCCTCACCTCCTCTGCTTTGGAGAACTTCACTTAATAACCAACACAAACAGGGTCTTTAAAGAGGGTCATTAACTGATTTGACGCTGCTGTGTTTGGCTGCTAAAGGGTCTTCGCTCGGAGGTGTTACATTTGTTAGGACAGTAACAGGCTCTGTGGATTTTCTTCATACTCTTGCTATTTCCCCTAGCAGAGGTGTCACGGCAAGCTAATTTATCACCTCTTCTTCAGAGATCTTATCTCTTGTCTCATAAACTAACACTTTCTGCTGTAACTTCAAAGGCTGGAGAGCTGACAGAGGTGAGAGGGAAAGGCAGGGAGTGCTGAGGGCAGATTGGGCAAGCACATTCGCTGATGATTAGCAGTGTTAGCTGGGGTCACTTCAGCTGGGGCCACTCTAGCACTGGACAGGGAGCCTCCCCGTTGGGGAGAAGAAGAGAGGTGTGAGCCCTGACAGCTTTGGTGTTCCCCTTGGAACAGACACCCCCCCCCCCCACACACACACACCCCCGGCCCACCTTTCCGTTCTTCACTGGGCTCTGTGGAAGGTTTAAGGCCAGGGCAGCATTAGAATACCGCTAGAGACCCAGTGCTATATTGGGAGTAGGAAGTCAACAGTAATTGCTATTCAGAGTAAAGCTTGAAGAAACCAGCTGCTGCAGTTGCCGGATGGAATGAGCGAGAAAGTCTTCATCGTTTTGCATTCATTTGGAAGGAGATGTCACCTTCAGTCACCTCAAACCAGAGGAAGAGTGTAGTAAAAGATTAAGAGAGCGTAAACGCAGCACCGCTCTGGAACAATCCATCAAGCTTCAGGAACCATCTTTGTAGGCTGGAAAGTCACGGATACTGTATTTAAATCCAGAGGAAGCTGACAGTTGTCTGTAATGGGCCCCTGTGACATGCAGATGGATGCCTCTTGTTGTCGAATAACAAGGCCCCATTGTCCCGCTAATGTAACTTGATCAGTCTTTGATCTAATCCCATGTTGTCGCGATCAGTGTGAAAATTCCCCATCAAGAGCATGATCCACTACTTTGTCTTTTGTTATCGTGATAATCTCTCACATTTAAATTCGACTTTGTTCCTTTGTGCTTTTGTTGGGGAGGCACAATGCGGGGTTAATTAGCAGCCACTGGTGCTCCCTGTGTTCCTCCACAGTTAATCACACTTGAAGTGTCCTCTTCAGTGAGCCGCTGACACTCATCAGGTCCCCACTGCAAACACAGCCAAGGTCCAGCCATTAACAAACAACAAAATAACAAACAGTCAGTTGTTAATCCAAGCTTTAGATGATGGCTGGGGATGAATTGCGACTGTGCTCTGTTTACGAGCTGCTGTCTAACACTGAAATAACAGCGGTGGTGTCAAATTCTCAGCACTGATTGTTTTCAGTGATTTCTTCGTTACATTTTTATACACATACTTCGTAGTCTAATCTATGAGAACAGGCTAGGATTTATTAAAAAAAACAGTTTTCATATTAAATGGTCATTACAATGACATACCCAGCTGTTATTCCAAAACACCAGAGCTTATTTAATGTACTTTAGCTGTGCATTCCTCAACTGCTTATTTGGTGCAGTGTAGTTCAGTGTATTCTCAAACTCCTTAAGGGCAATTATCCCAGAGCCTCTACCCAGCTCTTCAGTGCTGTCAGTCGCAGCACTGGCCTGTCCTCCTCTCTCTAAACTCACCGGATACAGATTTTGCATTCAGTCACAATGTTGCCCTTCTTCAGAGCAAGCTCTCGCCATTCCCTGGTGGTCTAATTTATGTTAAGTCACCAGCCTCCCCCATGGCTGTTTTGAGGTATCTCAGAATGGAGGCTGCTCGGTGGAGGTTTGTGTGTGTGTGTGTGTGTGTGTGTGTGAGTGTGTGTGTGTATACGCCAGGGTCCCCTGTGAGATTATCCTCCACGGGAAAGAGCGACACACACTGAAACCATCTGCAGGTCCATGGGGCAGTTTGGGAAGAAAGAGCAGACTTCTGAGGAGATCCTCACCGCAATTCAGTTTTGCTCGTGAAGCAGGTAATTAATTCAGAGTGAGAGAATGTCCGTGGACGCTCTCAGATCAGCCGCCTGTGCAATGCACAAAGCACTGATGGCATTCAGCGCTGAAATGGCCTGCAAGCATGAAAGTGCTGTGCAAAATCGTATTCTGTACAGCTGAAGGTGGGCAGTGGAAGGATGTATTATCACTGTTATGAAAAAAATACATGTTTATCCGATAAAAGCATGGATCTATTCTGTAATTTGGCAGCTGCATTTTTAATTAAATAGAGCTATCATGATTTGATATAGTGATGAACTATGGAAGAGGGAGAGAAGACTCTTAATTATTTCTTGCATTGTAACGTTTATTGTAAACATCACATTTGTGTGAAAATCATTCACATTTTACTTATTTATTTTATATTGATTCCACACTTTTTGGATCATCTCCCCAATCATGAGCGCACATGGGATGAAGTGCAGGGTGTTCTGTATTGTTAAGCAATTACAGAACTCATCCTATGGTTATTTATGTTTGTTTGGTTTCATAAAAGCCCAAACCCACAGAAGTAAAAAAAAAAAAAAAGTACAAAAACAATTAAACAGAAATCAGAAATCAATTGCACGAGCCACCTAGACAGATTTAATGAGTGTGAGTTCAGCTCCAGAGATCTTTTCATTGCAGCCATAATACTCAGGGGACTGTTTGTTAGTTACTATATCTGAGCGTGTTTATGCTTGTGGATGCTAATGAGGCAGTAAATAAATACGGCGAGAAACGATTGTGTTCCTGGAGTCGACTTCAACACACAACGCGCTCTCCCAGACGATAGGAATTTCTCTGAGGAGCGTTTTCTTACTCTGATCACAGCGATGAATGTAGGTCAGATTAAGTTAATTAACAAGTGCACAGAGTGATGAAACGGGGAGAAACAGAAAAGCTTACAGTTTTTAATAAACCATTAAAAGAAGAAAAAAAGCCCAGTCTTCATCAGCAGTTTATTCTTAGCCTGCTCATCAGCTTCATGAAAGTAGTATTAACTTGAAAAATGACTAACATTAGTAGACAGCATTGTTGGTAATTTTGACTCAATACATGGATTTAACGTGTTGCCTAATCCCGTTTAGCTAACTGAATGGCAAGTCTACAGGTCAAACCAGTTAACTCCCACTGCTTAGATTCCTTTACGTAAACAGAGGGCTTTAGGTGGAACTAATATAGATGTGGCCTGGGGCTACAACATGATGACACCTCTCATTTAGCAGCATGTATCACCTGGACACACTGGTCTGTATGCGCCTTCAAATATGCCGGCATTGCGACAGTTACAGTCACCTCCCTGGGTTACATTCCCTCACTGTCAGTGGGACGTTATGTTTTGTTTGTTTTGTGTTGTACACAGGCCTGAAATGGTCAGGACAAGCAGTTTCCAGCTTCTTACTCACAGGTGCACAGTAGTCGTGAGGGGCGTCTTTCACACAGAGCCGCTAACGTGCAGGAGAGGGCCTGTGAAAAGAGAGCAGCGATAATTCATTGGCAGTAAAACTGCTCTCCCTCTCCCCGACTCAGTTGGTCATGAATGGCCGTCCAAGCCGCTCCCCACGGTTAATTGTCATCCAGCCGGCGGTAGGAAGACTCTGCTGTGGCCCCCCTCTTGCAGCCAGCTCTTCTGCCCACCAGTGTAAATAACCATCTCAATAACAAACACAGGAATGTGGGGGGACCCTGCGAGTTAGTGCGGGTAACCCCGCACCGGACCACCTTAATGACACTGTCAATGGGGCCCACGCAACGCTCGGCTAATTTCTTTTCTTTGACTTCATTAGGTGGCAGCGAGGAAGGACAGCGTGGGAGTGAGAGAGGGAATGCTGGCTGTTGTCTTGTCACAGAGGTCAAAGAACAAGTCAAACACAGTTGCTAATCTCGGCCGTCTTGATGGTTAATGCAAACAGTGGCAGCAGTTCCAGCGCACTGAGCAGAGTGGGTCCAGGTCCGAAAGTTCAGTTTACTTTATCCGTTTTATTCCAAGATTGACAGACATTAAGCTGCAGAGAGGAGACCTATGAGGACCCTTCTGTTCTCCAGTGTCAGGGCTGTACTTACATGGGCCTTACACTGTAATACTATGAACTGACTAGTAATGACAGAGTAGTTACAGATTAACCATTCTTAAGATTATAGATGAAGTAATATGAGGTTTATTACTTTAAGTACTAGGAAACTAGTAGTTACAGAGTAACATTCTTAAGATTAGGGATGCACACATTAATGAGGAATTTGCTGGTCCATGCCAGTGCTGATATCTAATAGTTTCAGTGTACATATGTGCTGAGGTCTGTGCCAATGTATTTAAAAATGGGTTTATTTGTGTAGATGGGCATTAAAGAGAATATAATTAATTTCTCTAAGGTTCTGAATGCAGTAAAATCAATAAAATTCACGCCTGTCACACAGTAGCTCAGCATGGCTTAAACGACCCGCTGTTTCAGAGCTTAATAAAATATCAGCAAATATCATTCTGAAATATCTAGCCATCTCTGTGATACCCATGTTTTGTAAGAATTTTCCATTGTGATTCAGTTATCACTGTGTCTATTTGCGTAAGAATAATAACTGAGAAATGATTATGCAAAAGTTAGTTGCAGAAGAATTGCAGTGTAATATCCTTACTACTCCGCCTGCTACTGTAACGTTCCTTTTTTAATAACCAACGTTTAAAACTCCCGCTCATCGCCCCGGTGGTCTGGGGTGATTTAATAGAGGGCTCTTGAGCGTGCAGCAGAAAGCAGCTCCTGGTGTAAGAGGGCAGCTCCTCCCTGCTCTGCTCCAGCACAGCTGTAAAGCCCTGGCCTCCACGGCCACAAATCAGGCTCCTGAAAGCAGGCATGCATCTTCAAAGGGTGGCCTGCCTCTCCATGATATACGGCCCCCACTGAGAACAAGTTAGCCACGGCCACTGTCTCTGCACCTGGGCTATTATCAGGCAACTGGGATCATCTCCCCTCACTACACATTCAAATGTACAAGTAGCAGATTAGGCTGACTCAATCTTCTTTTCCTCCGAAGGGGAGAGCCAGAGAAAGAGGGAAGGAGAAAGAGAAAGAAAACCCCTTCTGACTTCAAAAAGAGCCCTCTCCCTTCCCTCCACCGGCCCGCCCTGAAAAGAGTGGGAGATGAAACCCAGGGCTGGGGGGGTGTAAGTGAGGGGGGGGGTGGTTCTTGTGTATTCAGAGGACTAATTCAGAACTGATTCCTCTAATACACTCCTGAAACACTTTTAATTGTGTTAGTTTGCATTCAAAAGGCATGTTTGCAGCTTTTAATTGGAGAGTGCTTTGAAATAATTGAAATGTGTGACTTTGTGGGGGCCAACTTAAACAGTTCTAATGTGCTTTACTGGTGGGCACCAGTTCCCTATTATTCCTCACTCGGACGCACTAGCATTTTGGAGGGGACCTGGTCGTTTGGCTCCCTTAAATAAAAAGATGTCGAGGTTTGGCAGGCTGCTCATTGTGTTCTCTGGATTTTGGAGCAGATGGGATTGAATGGAGTAAACCATCGCCACATTCCAAATCCTTGTATCGCCAATATTTTTCCATTTTCAAATCAGTTTGAAACTTAATTTAATTATGAATGGTCCAAAAGAAAGAGCCCAGAATTGTGTTACTGTAACTGCTGTAAAGTTAGCATTTTTGGAGATGGAGTATGTTTCATTGTTTCATATTTACAACACAATAAAAGAAAAAGCCTAAAAAATAAAACTGTTCATATTAAAATAAAATAAAATGAAATTAAAACAACAACAACAACAAATACTTTTTTTTGGGATATATATATATATATATATATATATAAAATCCAGCTGTCATTAATGATAAGAGCCTAATGTATGGGAGCTGAATTTCAGACTTTGCACCTTGTCAAGTCTTTGTCAAAGCTGAACCTTTTCTGCCTATATTTCCAATAAATCCTATTTTTGTTTGAGCTAGAGTGTCAGGGAGTGTTCACTCATTCCTCCTCAGTGCTGGGCTCGGTCTTGTGTGGAGCTGAAGGGAGCAGGCATCCACCTGCCTGTCACTCTTTTTATTCCCTCTCTTTTTTAAAAGACAGACTTTTATTTGTCATGGCAAGGTGTGATGAGTGTGACAGTATGTAGTAAATCTGCATTACACTGGGTTGCTCAAGCATGATACAGTGTTCTCATGGCTTCCAGGAGACGAGAGAGAAAGAGAGAGAGAGAGAGAGAGAGAGAGAGAGAGAGAGAGAGAGAGAGAGCAGATGGTGGAGTGTGAATGCTTCCTGCTGTTATGTCATTAGACTCATATTATCAAAAATGGTTTATTGAACATAGCAAGAATTAGCGTCTTCCACAAACTGGGATATTTCATCCCACCTTGGTCTCAGGTTATTATTCGATGGCCTGCTGTTGTTGTACTTTTAGTTCATGTTTGGGCTAAATCCCTGAAAACACTCCTTTCCCACTGAATCGCTCCTTTTCTCGAGTCATTCTCCCTTTCTCTCTTGAATCATTTTAATCCTCAGGGGGGCTCACTCTCTGGCTGTCATTTGATCGGCCAGTGCCAGCACTCGGGCTCTAAATAAACCCAGTGTAGCGTGAATATCATTCTGTGGATGTATGGGCTGCATTGGTGAGCCGTGGGGCTGAAGAGAGCGAGCCTTCACTGCCCTCCCCTCGAATGCCTGGCGACTGCTCGGTTACCCCACAAGTGAAAGGACCACCCACTTAGGCTTGAGAGGGGATTTGGAGCCTCCCTGCCTCTTCTGTGCTTTAGCCCCTTTTTGGAGGCGGTTGGCCGTCCATCCGCTGGCCTGTCCCGTTCACACATTATTCCCCCAGCACCAGGCAGAGCGACTGCTGCCTCAAGCTTTTCACTCAGGGATGAAACCCGTGTTATGAAGATGATCCTCCAGGATTTCCATGTATGATGAAGCAGATGGGAGACGGTGTCAAGTGTTGTATTGACCGTGTGACAGAAAATGAGCTTTTAAATAAGGTTCTATACTGGTTCTTTGACCTCATCAACACGCCATGGTGATTTAGGGCAATCTTTGATTTCCGAGTTAAGATACAAATACAAATCTTCCTCTTTGTGAGGCACTGTGATATGATCTTTTGTGGTATTCATTTATTTTCAGGATTATAATTCACTTGGCAACTTAACATTCTCGAGAATTGACATGAAATGTTCAATTTTTTGGACATGATTGGAAGACATCATCTTCTCTTTTGCACTGTGTGAACATTTCATGATGAATGGAACAGCACCAAACCCTGTTCCATTGATTTCCGTTCCGTTTCCTGTGTGCTTTCCATCTCCTAAAAAATGTACCATTCTACAGACATGAAGGTTTGTTCCAGCAGGGACTTTCTACGAAGATACAATTGAGAAAACTGTTACATGATTCAGACGTGTCACCCACAAATCAAACATGCACCAACACCGTTGTTGTCTCTCAGTTCGCATCTTTTCGCCGGAGTAGTCTCAATGGAGCATATTTTATTCATGTGCCACCGATTGACACATTTACACATGGTGTAAATACAAAGCCCCGTTTGTTTTCAGTGTAGTCAGAGTAATTTTATTCTGCGGAAGGTGGCCTCTGCCTGTGTTGTGCATGTTGTGTGCTGTTCTCTGTGGGGTCTTGTATATTTGAATTCCGCAGCTTCGGCGCTCCACCCCAACATGTTCATTCCCAACTCCCCGTCTTCATTCCCAACCTGTTTTTATCAACTTTTCTCACAAAGCACAACAAAACAGGGGGTGGGCAGAGCTGGGCCTGCTGGGGGCTGATGCTGGCAGCAACATTGTCCATAAACTCCTTGCCATCTCCATCCCCTAGTGCCATATACAAACAATCATTTCCATATGCAGTGGAAAGGGTCACGGCGTTAACAGAGGGAGGAATGCTTTTGGGGGGAAATATTGTTCAGCAATGACACAGAAGTAATTTGGGGCTCGCCGAGTGATTCTATCATGGCCTTTTGTCGCTTCAAAATGTTTGACCCAGAGGTCCCTGTCACCCCTGTAGTTAATGGCCGTTAGAGCGCTGTGACAGTCTCCGAAAGTAAAACATCTCAGGACTAATAGCAGGCCTCAAGAGGCTTAGGCATAAATATTTAAGCGCTCCTTACTTGTCCCAAATACTAGGGGGTCTCCATGGTACGTTTATACATAATACCAGCTGGGGAGTGAATATGAATGCATGGAGAGGCTTCATGTTCAAGCCGAACCTGTCCCAGACTTGGAGTTTAAGTCTCATATTATAGTTTTCTGGCAAATTTAGAAGGTAATTAATAGATATCTGTGCATTGATTTTCATTGCCAGCTTAAATACATCAAGCTTGTTTAAAGGTTCTTATTCCACACAATTGTATGTGTGTGTGTGCATGCTTTAGTCCACCTTTGACATAAAAACTAAAACTAAAGAACCGAGTGTGAAGAAAGTCAGATTAGTAATGTGATCTCATTTGCCGCCAAGGCTACTTTCTTCCAGAAGCTATGCCTAGTGGGCCTAATTCGGGAGCCACTCATAAGCCCCATTTCTCAAAGTAAACTTAATTAAATATGTGGGTTGTTGAGGTGGGCTGACGTGCCATGAATGATCGTCCCGGGGAACAAAGCCGTTACACAAGCCATCGAATTATCTCTGTCAAACTTTGGCGTAATCTGAACTGATCCTCTTAAAAATATTTAAATGACTACATTAGCACATGAATGGGCTCCATGGCAACCCTGTGTATATTCTTCTTCAGGGTGCCTCTTTAACACAGGGCTTTAGAAAAGCACGTCTCTTCCGTCATGTTGACAAACAACAAAACAAACAATCCCCAAAGAAAGCGATGAAGTATTTTAGAACATCATGATGGATGGAGAGGAGGAAAATGCAGACGCCTGGAAAAAGGGAGAGAAGCAGGGGCCGATCCTGAGGAGAGACGACTAGCTAAAGTTTTACTGAGCAGTGGGACCTCCCTCTTTGTCCACATGCAGGTCCACAGTCTGTTTAATACATCTGCTCAAGAGGCCCCAAGACTTTCCTGCTGTAGTTTGTGAGTAGATTAGATAGAATGTTTCTGCAGTTATAGCTGAGATGAACTTCACAGAGAGCTGCAGTGCTTTCTCTCTGAAGATCATCTCTCCCTCTAGTGGCTGAGAAGCAACACATGTGGGTGTGTGTGTGTGTGTGTGTGAAGGGTGGCAATGCGCAATGCATCATGCCCCGAGTCTCAGCAATGCTCCTGCAAACAGGAGCTCAGAGCTAGATCTTCACCTCCTCGGAAAACCCACCTTTCTCCCACAGATAAATTATTCAGACGGGAAAGTTACGATTTAGGTCAAGGAATAGCCTACATCCGATAGCACCACACTGTTTACGGCTGCCATAAATACAGAGATGTTTGTGAAAATAATAGCACTTTCCCATGCACTTCATTTCCATACTGTGAAAACTGTTATGTATTAATATAGCTTGTGGCTCAATTTAGTTCTGGGAGAGAGGATTAATTAATTTGTGGCTAATAGGCACAAACATGAAAAAACAAACTTCTTTACTTTTTGCGCTCAGACTGAGCATAGCATTTTTAAGTAACTAATGTAAATTATGCAGATTGTGTTGATTATGCCGACAAGAGAGTGTTCTGTGGGAGGTTAATAAAAGACTTTTTTCCTGGCACATAATCAATTGAACATTTCCATAATTAAATCATGTTTTCTTAAGTCATGTTCTGTTTGGCTTGGGTCTCCGTTAAAAGTGTCTTTCTCTCACACTGGATTTGTTTGTTTCCACACTATGTTCAGGTCCCAAAGATGATACAAAGTGTTATCTTGTAGCTAGATTCCCTCAAGAATCAACAAGCCAGAAAGGATTTTGCATAAATAAATAAATCAACAAATAAACACAACCTTGGGCTCCAAGAGGAGAAATGCCTGTGAAGTGTATATTGCATCAGTATGTTAAAGGGAAAGACCACCAGTTTGAGTAGATTTCTGCATTATGAAGTCTTTAAGAAGTGAACTAAGTCATGCAGATTGTTTGGATGTGAAAGATAAACTTGCCCAGTCAGAGTTGTGCACAGTGGAGGTAATAATAAGCACATGTCTGAGGTGTTTACAAATATATTGCTTGATGTAAAACATTGCTTTAATTTGAATCAGTTCAAATGCAAAATATGTTTGTGTGTATGTTTGTTTGTTTGTTTGTTTGTTTTTTGCCAGTTCTACAGTAATCATTTCATCTCGTTAGCATAACAACTCACTAACAAATACACAGCTCCTATTTCACAGCTAACAAAATATTATATCAACACTGTTCATAGAAAACACATTAATTCATTCATTCATTGTGGTCTGTAACCGTTTATCCAGTTCAGGGTCGTGGTGGGTCTGGAGCCTACCTGGAATCACTGAGCACAAGGCAGGAACACACCCTGGAGGGGGCACCAGTAGAAAACACATGTATCTGCGTGGTAGCTTTACAGAAGCAGGGGGCAAAAACCTTCTTTAAAAAAATTTAAATGACAGTCATGGTAAAAAATAATTAATTCCAAGCCATCATCCAAGCCATTCATCATGAATTTCGCACACAGTATTAAGTACAGCTGCTATGTTTAAGTGATGTTGTAAGCTAAAAGTCGACAGAAATAGAGCTGTTTTTGTTTGTTTGTTTGTTTTTCTTTAGACAGAGACAATGTTTGTTATATGTAATATTGGTAGACATTGCCAGTCGTTTTGAATCAGCATGATTATTTATTTTCAGCACAATTCCCTTGCTCTTTCAGTGGTGTATTTTAGTTTAGTCTACTAGTTGAGTTGCCTTTGTATTTTCGCTGCAGTGCCATGCTCCTGCAAGCTTATAGGCCCAGTGCTACAGGGCCTGGGCCATGGCCATCAGCGGAAAATCTGCCCCAATCAGCAAAACACCAATTAACAAATGGGAATTGAATGTCACCTTGCCATTTCCCACCCATAGCTCTCCCAGGTTTTATTGAAGTGAGATTTAAACAGCCTCTCAGACTATGTCATGTGGTAGCTGGCTTTTACAGTCAAGGCCTGCTGGTGCAAGTGAAGTGTGTTTACAGAAAGGAAAAGAAGTTTGCAAGTGTATATATCCTAATCAGATGTTTTGACTCCTTTGGCTACAAAAACAGTGATGCGTTTTACAGGTGAAGTGATTCATCTGGGATCACTATGTGTTGACTAGCGCTGGGTGAGAAGGTGATCCAGTCGCTTGGCCCAGGGGCCTTTAAACTCTGCCTGTGTGTCTGTGGCCTCTTGGTGGGCTGTAAATCAGCATGCGTCCTCACATGTGATAATTCTCCAAAGTTAAACAGCCATAAAAGCCCAGGGAACTCTGACCTTCACGATCTAACTAAGCAAGAAAAGCCAATGATGTGTACCAGCGCCAGTCGCTCTCCTCACATTATGATAAACTATGGGCTCACCAAGGCTTAAAAATAACTGTAGGTCTTCCCTGACATATATAGGAGCAGCATTTCAATGCGATCCCAATTTATTTAGCAGTAAAATATTTTATTGTTGGCTATAAACCATATGGCTGAGGAGAGAGAGAGAGAGAGAGAGAGGGGGAGAGAGGGAGAGAGAGAGGACAAGGATGTCTCCCCACAGCAGTATGTCTCCCCACAGCATCACTCTGCTTAGCACAAAATCTATGGAGCCGGATGGCACATTATAATAGCATGTGGCATTCTTACAGTGGAGAGGGCATAAAACTATCAAAACTGCTAAAGCCCTGCATAATTATCTTTCTGACATTTAAAGCTCTGTATTTATCACAGCTATTTTTCTGGCCTCTTTCCCACTCTTATTTGCCAATGAATGAAAGAGACTATAGGGACTGCTGCGACTATCTTAGGATACTGTGTGATGTCTTTATTTATTTATTATTCATTTGTCAATTTGATAAATGTTACAAGGTTTGCAATGTAAGAAATAACACATAAATAACCAGAAGGCCATCCAGAGTGCTTTTTTTGCACGCTACATCCCTCTCTTTGCATACGATTTCCTTTCTGATGATATATTCAGATCATTACTTGCAGATAATAAACATGCCGTTAACCCCAGTCATTGTTTTAATCAGAGCAACATTGTTGGTCATTTTACGCATAATGGGAATAATTTGTTGTTTATTTTTGGATATTGTAAGTCTTAACTATTTCACACAACATAAAATCAGTGTTAAATCTGTGTTTGTCTACATTATCCTCAATAAGTAGGAGCCCAGATTGAGGCCTTCACTAAAGCGTGATAAATACAGCTCTCTGAGCTACAGTGAGCATCTCCATTATAAGGCAGGGTCATTTACAATGCCATAACGTATTCAGACACTGAGGAAATATGCTGTGGCTGCATCCTCTGCCATGCCTGCCCTTCACAGTTGTCATAGCACGATCATAAACAGCATTTATAACATTTTAGCCTGAGAGAGAGAGAGAGAGAGAGAGAGAGAGAGAGAGAGAGAGAGAGAGAGAGAGAGAGAGAGAGAATGATACTCAACTTGAAAATAAGGTCCCTGTAAAACCTTTAATGCACATAAAACCTTTAAACTACAGGATTGAACTTGGTTCTTCAATCCTCAATATATCAATAGATTCAAAAAATCAAAAAGTACTTCCTCTATGACATTGTGGCATATAACAGTTTTTAATCAGTGCCATTTCCACCCACACATGAGACTGTCAAGCTGAGAGGGCAAATATCAGCACGTTTCCTCTGAGACATGTGAAGTCTGTGATATATACACAATTGGAGGAGAACACTTAATAGCCCAGTTCTGTTATGCTAGCTAACAGACGCTCATGTTTGCTAACATTGCCATGAGCGAGGAGGGGAGAAGCAAGGCCATTCTACCACCCAGAGAGAGTATGGCCACTTATGCTCGCTTGGATTTTCAGCATCACTGGGGATCAAACTCTTAAACTCTTGATTAAAGTGTCAGTGTCTAGACAGTTTTTATGCAAATTGCCTCATGGAACTGCCTTCTAATAATAATAAAATTAACAGAACTTAAATGTTATGAGTCCAGCATGACGTCTGAATCTGATGTAAACCAGTGAAAGAAAATTTTCAAAAAAGTATGTGGATGGTCTTTGATTCCCTGCCCTGATGAAATTTTAGTGAATTTCATGTGAACACTCTCACATGCTTATTATAGCGAGTGGCACGGTGATACCACAGAGAGTGACACTGTCACATAGCTCCAGGGTCCTTGGGTTTTGGGTTTGAGCCCTGTCTTGAGTCACAGTCTGTGAAGAGTTTTGTGTTTTCGCCCTCTGTCTGTGTGTGTTTCCTCCAGGTGCTCCGGTCTCCTCGCACGATCCAAAAACCCATGTTTGCCAAGGACTTGTGTGTGTGAATGTGTGAATTAAGCAGTTACAGATAAATGAATGAATTAATTTGTGGAAAAATATATACATGTTTTTGACTGAATAGTTTCTTTAGGAAGGAAATTAAATGGGCCATCCTCAGTCCTCTTTAATAATGTCCTGCTATGTAGAGCAGCAGGCACAGGCTGTTTCATCTCTGCCTTTGTTCCGGAGCTGCCGGAGTGCTTAGTGAACGTCTTGTTGGATGTCCCTTAATCCTACACATTATTTATGGAACCCCTATGAGAGATTCATGCATTGTCAGCAGTGCTTGCATAATTAATTAATGAGGAATAATTTGGGTCCTTTTACTACAGCTTTTTAATTGGCAGCTCTGTCTCATACATATACATTGATGTTTACACACAATAAAATAAAACATTTGCAAATGCTTAAGCATCCAGGCTTATACCTGATTGCTGCAGCAGTAACGGTGTGCAGTTTTTGTTCTTAATGCAGATTTGAGACGGGTATTGTGTTGGACTGCTCTATCAGCAGACCCCCTGGCAGCCACCCGCCGCAGTGATAATATTTAGTGAGCACTTCTCACTGTAAACTCAAGTTCCCCGGTACGTCATTAATCATAATTAAGCGAGGTGTGACAGCAGCTTAGAGACCCCCTGCCTACCCCTCCACGCTCCTCCCTCCCCACCAACCCCACCGTCCTGCAGGAATACAGCATCCGTACACGGCACATTAGCATTGTTCCTATTCATACGAGCCAGACGTTCAGCACCGCTCACACACACTGAGCTGTAATGTGAAGAATGAGGGGCTATTCTGCTTGGCCTGTATTATGAGGGATCATAGAGGGTTCTGACCTCTTGCAGTGGGACACTCTAAAGGCCTCAGATAGGCAGGTCTCTCCAGGTTCCACACGTCCGCCTCGCAGATCTATCGCTGCACTCTGCACAAGGCTAAATAGCATTTAATTTAGACAGCCTCGGATATTTATCTTCACAACATGATTCATGATCTTTGATTTAATAAAGCATCTCTGCCTCCCTTTTGAGAGGAGAGGTTTTGAATATGTTTTATTGCTTTTTAAGGATTTATTTAACTTTTACCACTTACTCTTACCACTCCTGGGGGCTGTATTTCTGAATTATGATTTTAAACATTTTGAAATGAAGACAGCTGTAATACATTATTATTATAATTTGATATTACTAAGGGGCTTACGTTACAATGTGTATTTGTGTACAATTATCAAATTATTACCTATAATTAGCTTATTTTTTTATATACATATATAAAATACCTACGTCTGTATATTTTTTATTATTAGAGTCCATTTGTGTTCCCTAAAGGTACATTACATTCTCTTTTCCAGAAAAGGAGGGGGATATTTGTAATCTTTCATTATAGAACTGTGTAAAATAAGAGAACATAATAAAAGTCCTGCGGTTGAAATGGGGCATATGAAATCAACAAAATTTTAAAATCTACAATTATAATAGAATAAGGTACCATTATGTTCCCTAATTATATATATATATATATCTTAAATGAAAGGATATATAGTTGTAAGTCATTCTATATTATAATTTTTTTATTATTATTTCAAATATTTTTTATATTTACTGGTCCATGCATCGTGAAATATTCACACTGTTTAAAAAACAAGCTGAATTTTCCAGAATATGTAAGAAATAACATTGTATCTTGTCTATTTTGTATTTTATAGACACTGTGTGTGTATGTGGAGTGTGTGTATTGCGAAGTGCTGTGTGACCGTGCTGAAATTTGTACATTCTCTCTGTGCTAAATGTCTTTTCCTGAATAGTTAGTATTTGTCTACGGTCTGTTGTGCTGTGTGTTGTGTGTTATCCTGCTGTTAGATTTCCTGATGATATTCAGTGTGAATAAGAGCACTTGTTTATGTGTGTATTTAAGCTGGGTTGTGGGCTGAAAGGGAAGATGAATTAGTTAGTGCTCTGTTGCTCTCTCCCCACTCTCTGGGGACTTCGCCCTGCATCATCACCTGCTGCTGATCCACACAGCAAACAGCACATGGATAAACAACCTGGATGATGTGGCTTTAAGTCTTATTCATCTTTACTTTTCCTCACTTTGTTTTCGATAACACTGGAATTCAGACTGTTTACACTCCAGCTTTATATTACTGTGGACACAGACAGTGATTAATTGCTCAGCAAGACCTGTCTTACCTGGAAATGTTTCTGAAGAATCCTTTAGCCAATTCTCCTTGGCAGATTTCTTCAAGGATACATCACATTCTCCTACAATTTTCCCTAGCTTTGCAGTTATTCCTTATTACACATGTGCTAAGTCTTCCCAAATCATATGATGTGCCCAAGCTTGGAGAGTGAAGGCGAGATGTGAGACAGATGAAACCAGCCACTGCTTCTTTTCAAACTGCTGCTAATCCAGCAGTGGACCACTCAGTATTCTTGGAGGATAGCTGCTGAAGTCAGGGCTTTGCCACGTTACCAAGTTAAAAAAGATGTTTTATTGAGTATGAAATTTGAAGGTTCTTACCTGATTTCTGTAGCAAGAGGGCACAGGTGAGCTCACCTCCTGAGGAGGCTGGAAGGGGCGTGAGGGGTGAGTCTAAACCTGAATAAAGGAAGACTAAGCTTATTTTTATTTAATATATTTACCTGTGTGCAGCATTGAAATGGACACAGATTTGTTGGTGATGTGTTTAAATTATTATTGTTCATGCTGTAATTTATTTATTTTGTTTGTCCCTGTGTGTGAGAGAGTCGGGGTTAAATTATGCCTGCATGGCCATCCCCAGAGTGGTGAGTAGAGCCTTTTTTCTGTCCAGTCAAGAGAGAACTAGATTTCCTTAACTTTTGTAGAGTCCAGCAGCTTTGTGGTTTAGACTCTTCATCACACCAAGCTGGTCAGAAGTGAAGGTGGTTGTCTGATACTAATGGGACCAATAATGTTCGACATTATTTCAAGTTTAAATTCAGATCTGTAAATACCATTCTCACTTGCCTAGAGAGTGCAGCATGTTCTCTTAATGGGATACTTTCTCCGTGGACATGCCAGAGTAGGTCCATCAGAACCACAATAACGCTAACTCGTCAAATCTGTTATATTATCCAGCGGATTCCCATTCGCTAGCATCCTCCTGAGTGATGAAGAGGGAATAAGACAAATCCTACCCACTCAGAGAGAGTGTGACCAATTTAACATAAAGGTGCCAGGGTTTTTGAGTGACGTAGGATGACTAGGATTTCATTCATTTCATTTGCATTCAAGCTGCAACCTAAAAAGCGAAACCCTTATAAAGACTCAGTTCATTTGACATCTTATGATTTTCACAAGATTCCCAGTGAATCCAAAATGTATTAGATTAAAATTAAGAAATGTCAAATTATAGCCATGGTCATCTATAGAAGGTATATGTAAGCCCTTCGATTCATTTTCCTGAAGATGATGGGATGGTACTGCCACACAACTCAACTGAGGTGATCCTCATTAAAGTACAGAGGACTTTCAAACCAAAGGCAACAGTGACAAATGCTTGGAAACAAGCTTGTCATTTTGTTTTCCACTCATAAATGAGTTCTTTGTTGAAGCTGGATGCTAAAGTGAGTGCGCCATCTGCAACAGCCCCCAAACCGGAGGCTAAAGGCCTGTGGGCTACAAACTGCACTGATGTGAGCTCCGGCTCTGATGTTTGGGCTGAGGCAGGGTCCGAGCTGCTCCCACAGGTTGAATTATTCACTTCCTTCAACAGACAACAGTCTGCACCAGGCCACTCAGAGTGTGGCACAACAGTCTCTCAGAAGCTCACACTCAAAACTTGAAAGAGGCACATATGTTCCAATTAAGGCTGGCCCTACCCTACAAAGCCGATGACTCCTTTCATTTGTCGTTGTGATCTGTCATCTTCCAGCAGGCGGTTTAGCACAGGCAGAGCATGTCCATACACTAACTGTGATCATTTCTGGATTGTCCTGCTATACATACTTTGTCCAATGTGTTGATTTTTATTCTCATAAATTTCATCACTGTCTGTATCAAACTTTGTTACATTTAACACTACTTCAACATGCCACCTGTCTTTTCCACTGTAAATGTTTCACAACAAATGTACCTAAAGAAATACCTGTATTATTTTAAATGAAATCTTTATATCCAGCACGAAGCATGAATCAAAACAACTTTTATTACATTTCCACTCAAAACATTCATTACAAGTTATTCACTTTTCATTGTCAATGCAGAAATTTTATTCAAGAGGAAAATACACAAAAGTCTCCATGACTAAATATGTATTTTTTTATATTTAATGTGTCAAACTGTTACCTTTGTTACAACTTTTGTTCTTTTTGGGAACTTGACTTCAGTTTGTGAAATAAATCTGCGGGGATATTTCTCCACAACTGCAGAGTTCAGTTTTAGTAGTTGTTTGTTTGTTTATTCTTCTTCCAATATTTCAAAACACATTCAACTTATATGAATGTTTTGTCTGTCTTATGTTATAGAGCATTGATTTTCCTTGATTGATTTTTCACTTAATTTACTTTACACTATACTCCTAAAGTGAATAGCCTGTACTGGAGCATGTCGTTTATTTTAGAAGCATTTTTGTAATAAAAATACAAAAGTGACTCAAAAGTGTCTATACGTGTGAGTGTGTGGGTGAATGTTTGAGTGCGCGTCACCCTGCGATAGACTGGCACCCCCTCCAGGGTGAGCTCCCGCTCTGAATTGGATAAGTGGTTACAGACAGTGAATGAATGAATGAATAAATGTATGTACATTAAATAATTTTTATTCCCAAAATAAAATGACCATTTTTGAAATGCAAGGGTTTCAGTAATGATGTGTGACATGTATGATATGTCTGAGTTTGTAATAAGCTACAAAAACATATCCTTAAGAGGAAGATAATAATTTACCCACTTTACCCAAATCAAATACTTAACCACATTTGTTTCATAAAAGACAACACTATTCATGAGCATTGGTTGTTTGTTGGATGAGTGAGAAAATGAGAGCATTGAGGATGTGTGAAGTGATCTGCAGTCCCATATGGCTAACAGCCGGATTCTGTTTAATTTCATAAATAATTTTGATCATCAGGGACATACATTGTTTTAGGCTTAAACATGTTGTTTACCAATGCCACATGTTTGAGGGACACATGCTGCTGTTGGCAACACAGAGAGACTGTCAGCTTATAGAGACAGGAATGTTACTCTAGGCAAGTATTTGGCAAAGATATGAAAGGCTTTTTTGGCAATTCTTTTATCAGTTTGTGTGTGTGTGTGTGTGTGTGTGTGTGTGTGTGTGTGTGTGTGTGTGTGTGGTGGTGGTGGTGGGTGTGGGCGAAAGATTTTTATCGTACTTAACAACAAGATCACCTATTTGATTACTAAATGTATTTAATTACTGACACACACACACACACACACACACACATGTTTAGGTAAATATGGCTTTTGTAATAGTGTTCAACGTATAATATTTTGGTTGTGCTGTTAGTTCTATTAAAATATGCACATTTTAAATATTTCTTGTATGTATAAGGAAAATATTTTACATCTATGATAACTTAAAAGAACTAAGTTAAAACTCCCCCTAGTGGAATCCATCTGCCCTGCATAAGCCATCTTTGTGTAATTCCTGAGATCCCATGGAGTGATATTTCAAACACTTGCAGGCATTTTCATTTCTGCTTACGCCATTGTGTGAAAGACTGAGTCTACTAAGAAACAGTGGATCCACTCTGTCGTGTTTGATCAAGAGCAACATCAGTGCCTAGTATTCAGTGGAGTTTAAAAAGAAAAAAAAAGAAAAAAAGATAAAAGATACTGCTATTTTTGCCATTGGCCAAAATCCCACTTTTACATTCAAACGAGAATGAAATTATTGGAAAATAATAAAATGAAATGCTTTTCTCTCCATTTCCCTTTGGGCCTACAGCATAAGAACGAAAGGGATTTAATTTGGAAGAAGCGTTATTTTTTCCTCATGTGGTGTGTGTGTGTGAGAGAGAGAGAGAGAGAGAGAGAGAGAGAGAAGTAGGGAAAATGAGGAAATAGATGAGACAAAGGTAGCATAGACAAATGAAACAGAAAAGATGGTAGCGTGGAGGCGGATAAAGAAGGGAAGGCAAAGTAGCCTTGGCGATACACAAGAAGTTAGAGGAGCACAAGAAGAGATACAGGAGATGGTAGAGGTGACAAGGAAGTAGGAGATATATAGGAGGTGGTAGAGGAGTGAATAAATAAGGAAAGAACAGAAGGAGAAAGGGGAGGTTATAGATAACACAAAGTATAAAGGGATGCTGAAGGTGTGGTACAGGGCAAAGACACAGAGCTACACAGGAGAAGGTAAAGGAGAAGGAGGTAGGAAGGAGAAGCTAGAAGATGTGGAGGAACGCAGCTCTGTGCTGTCAGTATGAGCACAATGCAGCAGTTTTCTCTCCACATGTGTAAAGCCCCTCTCTCCTCTCCTATGAGCCGTGTGTGTACACTGAAGCCTGGACATCCAGCTCTTACACACACCGCAATCCCTTCACTCCCTTCAGCCCTCGCACTAAGCAGCATGGTGCCAATTAGTGTGTTTGGAGCAAACCCATGCCCCCCCTCTCAGCTTTGGATTAAACACCATATTGATGGTATAAATTACAGAGGACAAAAGATTGCAGGGTGTTTGCATGTAAATGTTGAATTAAGCGTGACTTGTGCGTGGGGATATTAATAGCGGAGGAGCACACAGGGGCCTGAGACTTACACTTAAAGAGGGTGGGGTACAGGTTACAGTAGATTACCTCATTAGCGCAGGACGTGTAACACAAGCTGAGTGTTCTTTTCCTAAATTTCTACTTAACAGGAATTCTACAGAAATGCTGAGAAAAGACTGTAGCCCCGATCCTTCTCCTGTCTTTCTTCCTGTCTAACTTCATTATTTCAGGTCTGAGGAGCACTATGTAGCACAGTGCCTTTTTTTTTATTATTATTTATTTTTGTTTTAAACCTTGTCTTTGGCCTCCAACCCCACCACAGAAACCAGGCACTGAAGCAGTATGTATACGTACAACAGCTGCATTTTGTGTATGTTCTTGTCCTAAAAAAAAAAAACTCCTATTATAGAGGTAGCCTTATGAATCATTAAAAGAGAGATTTTACCTCATGATCAGAGAAATGAATATATATGGAGGATAGCAGGGTTACTTACTTACCGCCTGAGCTCCTATTTACCATGACTCTATAGGTCTTCTGTGAGAATTCAGGACAGACTGTGGCTGTGAGTAATATTCATACTCAAATAATAATGATCGATGTGTTTACTGCCTTTGAAGAAATTGCACATTAATACAGAGTATTTCACTTCTTAACTTTGTATTGTTTTTCAGTTCACAGAACTCCTGCTAATAATAAGAGGTACTTAAGGCTGTTGTGCTCTTCTCAGACAGACAGCGGTTTTCTTCTCTCTCTCTCTTTCTCTCTCTCTCTCTTTCTCTCTCTCTCTCTCTCTCTCTCTCTCTCTCTCTCTCTCTCTCTCTCTCTCTCTCAGTTGTTTATTCTCTTCAAATGCACAAGCACAGCTCACTTTACATATTTGCGTTATTTACCTCCGCCTCACTGTAATACACAAACAGTCTTTGAGTTGCAGTGGCCGTGTTGGTGTTCATATGAACTCCTGTTTGCTCCCCTGCAGACAGCAGCATTAAAGCTCAACTTTCAGAGCACGAAGCATTTTACACACAGTGTTTTAATGCAGCAGAAGCCAACAGATATAAAAACATAATGCACTGACTAATCTAAACCAGAGGGGCTCTGCTGTGTACTGCACTGTCTCTAACCTACGATCTGCATAACTTTCTCTCTCTGTCTCTCTCTCTCTCTCTCTCTCTTTCTCTCTCTCTCTCTCTCTCTCTCTCTCTCTCTTTCACTCTCTCTCTCTCTCTATCTATCTATCTATCTGAACTCTTTTTAAATTAGACAGATTATTGTATCTTTATTTTGTAAATTTATATTTATTTTATTTTGAGTCAATTGTGTTTGTACATGTGGATGGTTTTGTAATATTTTGTTTGATAAATGGCATTTTGAAAACAGCACAGAAAATTGTGTTGTTAAATTTCAAATTATTAACATATTCATATTCAAAGGTGACAATGTAGATATCTCATGTCAAATATATACTCCTCTAAAATCATCTCATTCTCTATTCTGTTTATTAAAGCTTCGGGGTCACATTAAATAGTAACAATTAAACATAGAAACAGACATTTGTTTCCTGTAGATGAAGTCCACTTTTTCACTTTAATAACAATTTCAATTTTCAAAATGAACGATAATTGTAGTTTGACTAGGAGCATCCAAAGTTTTGCATACTACGTGTATCATTGCCTGTCTGTCTGAATTTACTGCACCGTGGTCTCGTGTGTGCAATCTGTTCCCTGTACGCTCTCTCTCTCTCTTTCTCTCCTCTCTGTCTATTCTCTGAGGCTTTGCAGAGGGTGAGGGTGAGGGTGGTAGGTCTCTCTCTCTCTCTCTCTCTCTCTCTCACTCTCTCTGTCTCTCTCCAGTTCCTCTCCCAGCCGGCTCTGTGAAAGCTCACTCTCTCCTTTTGTTTCCTCAGTGCGTTCAGACTGAAGCCCTGGAGCCCCGGCAGTCCCAGGCTCACCGGGGGAAAGTGACAGTCTTCCTAATTGGGACTAATCAAGCGCCTGTCGCCTTCACACGAGAGGCGGCGGTGACCTCCAGAAATAGGTACAGTGCCGTAGGCCTCTCTCACACAGGAGCTCCAACCGCTACTGCTGCTTCTCTTTGGTCAATAACACAGAGAGAGAGACGGAGAAACAGGGAGAGAGACACGCAGAAAGGGAGAGAAGGAGGAGGAGAAGAGGTGCAAAAAAGAGCCGCGCTTGACAAAATTTCCCACCGCAACATTCAAAGAAGCCATGTTCTGAGCCGTGCGCTACATTATTCTTTTTTATTATTCCACTCTCAGCTATTGCTTTGAATTACAGACGGGTCTCTGTTAAGGAGCGAGAGGGGGAGGAATCAAAAATTCATCAGAAACAGTTCTAGATAGGGCGAGGAGAATGGGTTGTCGTGCTGGAACCAACATTTGCAAAAGTTCCATCTCCTTAAGCAATTATTAGCGGTGATAGTTTGACATGCTCAAGAGTTGTCAACAACTGACTTTTAAACAAAAGTACAAAGCAGAAATAAACAGAGCCTGGGGCGAAATTAACTTGGGGACTAGCCACTCTATGAATTATGAATGGCTATCCATTAGCAAGCTACCAGGAGACCTGCTCAGCCTACAATGCAGTAGCATCACTTCTACTCTTCTCCACACACACACACACACACACAGTAATGGAGAGGAAAGTAGGCTACAAAAGAGAAGGCGAGAATAGGGAGACTGTTTTGCGAGAGCCAGAGCAGATAGCTGTACTTTAATGATGGCAAATTAGCAGCTGGCCCTCAGGGAATACGATCATTAATTTTTTTCCCCCCTCATCTACAGCTCACTCAAAAATGACCACCCCTCTCAATGCATCTCTTTAATCCACTAATTAAGAATATGTGTAGCCCTTATAAAAGAACGTTTTATCTTTGAGGAGCCCACCTAACTGCCTTTCAATTAAAAATGCTAATTGGAGTCTGTAAGAGGGTGTTAAGTTCTGTTCTTTCACTCAGTGTTACACTCCCTGGAGTCATTCACAGGCCACACTACAGATCCCCCGAGAATGACCCTTTTCCAGGAGTAGCTGTGCTCTTTATTGTGCTGGCGTTGGATACAGGCTTCTGTGAGAAGGATCAGAGTTGAATGAGAACATTAAAGGACAGACTTCAGTGATGGACTAAAGCCATGAGCTGGAAAAGAAAGTATTCTAGTATTAAAAGTATTAACTGCCACAAGGAAAATGCAAAAGAAATCTGTACAAACGCACCAATATACAACCTACTACCTACTATTGGTGTGTAGAAACCAATTTAATTTTCCCAAGTACTGAAGAACAGTGTTGATGTATTATTATGATAATATGATTTTCCGACCACACTCTGGATAACAAATATCATCATTTATTTTTAACAAGCATGTTTGGACACACTGGAACATGGGTCTTTATCATTGGCATATATAATAATAAAGTTATTTTTAAAAAATCAATAGATGACAAGCTGGTGGGAGATGCAGTTATTTTATCTGTTGATTCTAACCAGTAGTGACAATAATTGGGGATTTAATTAATTTGTTTATCCATGTCGATTTGCTACTTTAATCATTTTATTTGAAGCTTCTTAAAGGGGATGTCTGCGATTGTAGGAAACACTGTTCTCTTTGGTTTGTTTACGTTAAGAATCTTGTTTTTTAAGGAGGAATGGTATGTTTGAGGTAAACAATGACTGTTGTTAGTATGTGGCTGAAGTTTACCTTTTCTGTAAGTTTTATTCACTGTTTGAATTACCACAGAAACTCATTTGTAAACCTGGTTGCTTTGTCTTTCAGCACTTTCAGTAATGCAGTTAGCCTTCTGCTTTATTTGGAGGCATTCCACCTTAAGTGATCCATTCATTTATTCATTATCTGTAAGCGCTTATCCAGTTCAGGGTCGGGGTGGGTCCAGAGCCTGGACTCGTTGTGGGCAAGGCCGGTACACACAGTGGACTGGCGCCAGTCCTTCACAGGGCAAAACACACTCTCACACGCTTTTAAATCGCCAATCCACCTACCAACATGTGTTTTTGGACTGTAGAAGGAAACCAGAGCACCCGGAGGAAACCCACGTGGACACGGGGAGAACACACCAAACTCCTCACAGACACAGACAGGACTCGAACCCACAACCTTCAGGTCCCTGGAGCTGTGTGACTGCGACACTATCTGCTGCGCCACCATGCCGCCTTTAGTGATCTCATCAATGTCTAAAAAGACTCCAGATTCTGTTTCTCTGCCTAGCATACCAGACTGAGACGTATTGTTTATTTATCTCTTTACAGACACTGGGGCTTAGCAAATGATGAGGAAACTTCCTTAGAATTTTACAAAAAGACATTTTTTAAATCTTGAACATCACCTTTAACAAATTTCGGTTCCTGTGCTGAATACCCTCAGACATTGGTCACTGTAGTCACTGTAATCACTGTGTAAGATTTACATTTACCTTTGTCATCATTTCACAGTAGAAAAAATTAAGAGTCTACATTCTGGCTACTTTTGTCACCTCTGACTAATACTGCCATGTACAGAGTAGAATCTTCATGTACTAACAGATTATGAAGTGTTTGAAAGTCTGGTATTGTAAGGTGATCCCATTCCACATGGCCTACATAAGCACCTTTGGGTTTTCTCCACTCTTGGCAGTGAGGGAGTACTCTGTGTTCTGTGAGTAGTGTGAGTGTGTTCGTTAGTTTCTGAAGAAAGGTTCTAAGCCCCTGAGGTTCAGGCTTTCTGCTCCTGCTATGAAAAAATACACACCTTCAGAGTATTTTACTTTTGCTGTACTCTCAGGATGTGATGATGGCATGTTCCGTGACCCGAGTCAACAAAGAATTGGGAGTAGACTCACTCCCATAAGCCACTACAGTGACAGCAGGAACAAGACAGGGTGGTCAACATTGATAAAAGCCATCAGCCTGTCAATTTGACAAGGGACTCGTTACTGCAGGCCCTTCCTTCCTGTGCTGCTTTTTATATCCGTGAAAGGGTGCGAGACTCAACTGTGGAGTGTTCCACGTGAGATGAGTGTTCATTTCCCTACTTTACATCCCGATGGATCTTCACCAAAGGCGTCTCAGGCCAAGAGAGAGATCCAAAGACACTGGATTAAAGGAGAACTGGAGAGTGAGAAGTAAGCAGGTTCTCCCAGCTGGCACATGGCAGGAGGCTTTTTTTTTTACAGCATTTAAAATGAACCTTCCTTATCAGGAATTTTGAGTCCGAGGGTGTACGGTTACATTCGTTTTGAACGTCTGTGAAGAGTGCAAAAACAGCCCTGATTGAAAGGCAGTAGCTTTTTTCCTCTTTTTATTTTTTTTTGCTGTACCTCAGCAATCTTCAAAAATGCGGTGAATACAGTGCCTTCAAAAATACCTTCAAAAAAAAAAAGAAAAAGAAAAAAAAGCTTGAGACTTCATTTGAAGTAAACCCTACATTTACTCACCAAGAAATGAAGGATCAACAACAACATGATCTGATGTACAGCTTGTGATTGGCATGTCTGAGTAATTACTGCTGTTTTCTAACTGCAAACTCGGATAATAATCACACCTGTCATTAAAGCGCATTAACCAATATATATTCAGCGTCGTTCTGTTTAGATTTACTTCTGAAAGAGCTCGTTCTTCAAAAGTGGCTGTGATGCTTGCTAAGTTAAGGCAGCATCGCGTCTGAGGTGACTTGAAATAGCATTTTCTCGGCAAGTCGCACATGGTTGAACCGATTCCCTCAAGGTGTTTTTGTTTTTGTTTCTTTCTCAACAAACATACTAAAATATATGCAGTTTGTTTTGAATTAAAAGTCCCTATAAATAAAAATAAACAAAGGAGGTAAACAGTGTTAACGGTGGGAGGTGAAATTTATTCATATGAGCAGGTTTTTTTTGTGCTTACTAGTATATCGTATGTTTTAAAAAAAATCTGAATTATTCATAACAATTTCATATATTCCCCTTGTCATGCACTGAGGTGTGCTGACGTGTGACAGTGATTAGAAGCCAGGGCAGGACTGCATAGTCTGCATTTTAATATTAGAGCATGGCATCTGAAGAATACTAAGATGAAAGCGAAATGTGTAAGCAAGTGACCAAGCAAGTCAGCGCACTGCGTTAGTGATCCACTCGTTCTGTGGTGGCTTTAGTTGTGTAGACTTGTAATTGTCCTACATGCCTCGGAGATATGGAGACAAGAGGTTTGAAGTCCAGGAGGCAGCTGAGTGTTTTGCATATTCACCGTCCTGCAGCATGGGGGCTGTAGTGTATCCCGCCACTGTCTGCCAGTCGTTTTGTTTAGCATTAAAATGAACACCTTGTTCCATAATCCATGAGGGACCATCAGTAATGTGATAATGGAAGCCCTTCACTGGAGCCTTCCTTTGGTCATGGCTGACAGAAACCGCCCAAAAGGTTGACGACATGCTTCTAACACCACAAAGGCCTTCGAGACCTTCAAGACCAGGTAATTACAGCGACAAGGCGTTTGGTCGCTCCAGCTCGCTCCCTGAAGTGCTCTCATTTTTATGTATAATTAGCTCAAACATGGCAGGCGCTGTGTTTTGATGGCACCATGGCTGGGGAGGATGAGAGGACTAGTGTCAGACAGACAGGAAGACAGTTCACACGAGGGAAACATGCAGATGGCGCATGGAAACGTCACACCCAAGCCTCATGCCTTCATCTTCTCCCTTTCTGTCCCTTCTCCCCCATGAAAGATGGGGAAGAGCTGACTTTGCACCGCTCCGTTTGATTGATTATTCAAAACTGAAAATTCTACAGCCAGGCCCAGTGTTGAGCCAGTGTGCAGAAATCAAATAGCAAGGGAGAGAAGAAGCAAGAGGCGAGCGTACACACAGAGGGGTTTTTCTCATTTTTTTGAAGAGCCGCAGAGTAGCCAAAGGCTAGGAGCACATCCGCCTGCTTTCTGATCCTGTTTTAATCTTTTTACCCCACTCTTAATGGTGTGCTTCCTTACCCAGCCAATCCCATAGTGAAAATCTCCGTAAGCCTTGTTCCAGCCAGAAAAAAAGGGCTGTGCAAAGTGCTTTGAAATAAAATGTAAGCATATATTTATTTTTATAGTTTAAAAGGACTGAAGGCCTTGGCAGAAGCTCAAATTCTGTCTCTGGAATTAATAAGCTAGTGTGAAGGTTGGAGCAGACGATTCGTTACTACAGCGCTGTTTGGGCCGAGTCAGGCACTTAAAGTTTGAACAACTCCAGCTGATGAAACCACTGAACTCACATATTTTCTTAGTTTGATACACACACACACACACACGCACACACACCAAAAGGTGTTAGCTATCAAGCCAAGTTTATTGTTGAAGAGATTTCCTGCTTTATCACTATAGGGGGATAACTACAACCAAATACACTGTAAGAAAAACTGTAACTGTGATGGTACCCTCAAGGGTACATATTCGTACCTTTAGTTAGGGAACCTAATTGTATCATATATGGCTGTAACTGTAAATTTTAAAATTATGTTGATATCATATGGCCCAATTTTATCTCCAGGTCTTATATTATGTTCTTTAATTTTATGTAATTATACAATGAAAGACTCTGAATGTTCACTATTAAAACTATTCATCTTCTCTGGAGAAGAGAATGTAATGTACTTTTAGAAAACACAACTGGACTTTAACACCACTGTTGTACGTTTAAAGGTACATTTATACTGTTTGTACCTTTAGTGACCAATAATGCACCTCTACTTTATTTCTGAGATTGTATGAAACCCAGCCTCTGACAGTTGAGATACTACGAGGAAATGAACTATAGAGTCCCTGAGGATAGAGCCAGCACTTAGACCACTGAACCACTGGGAAGCCTCCCTAAAATTATTATTTTAATTCAAAACATAATACACATAATAACAGCATTATTTTAATTAGGTTGGAAGGTATGTAATAACATTGACTGTTGTAAATCAAACACTCCTCTACTTCTAGAGCTCTGGATAATAAACACAGTAGTCTGCTGCCAGATAGACAGTTAAATGTGTGTTAAATGTATATTTTAAATGTCTGACTATGGCAGCTACAAGAAAGTACACACAGGGGAAAAAAAGGTAGAGTAGAGGTATGTTATTATCACTAAAGTTTAAAACAGTGTAAATGTACCTGCCGTTCAAGTCCAGTTTTGTTCCTTAAAGGTACAGTCAATTCTCTGATTCAGCGGGAGATGTTAATATATGTACTTGTTCATTAAAAATCAGTTTAAAATATAAAAACATAATATAAATCCTGGAGATGAAATAGGGCGTGTGAAATCAACACAATTTTAAAACACACAATTATTTTATAATAAAGTACAATTATGTTCCCTAACTAAAGGTGTGAATATGTACCCTTGAGGGTACAACCACAGAGACACCAAAAAGGACACAGTGACAGACTGAACTGGTTGTTCATTTCTATCTGTAGTTTGATCAGAGGAGGGTGGGTCCCTCTTGTGAGTCTTGGTTCCTCCCAAGGTTTCTCCCTTGAATCTTCGAGGGAGATTTTCTTTGCAACTCTCGCCTTCGGCTTGCACATAGGGCTTTCTGATCCACATTGTTATCTGTTCTGAAACCCATTCTTTAAAGCTGCTTTGTGACAACATCAGTTATAAAAAGCGCTATCAATATACATTTTGATCTGATTTGATTGAAAAGGTACCACCAGAGTGACAGTTTATCTGACAGTGCAGATAACCCATTTGGCATCACTCTCTGGGTTGGTATTATGCCTGTCCTCTCCCTCCTTCTCTCTGTCCACAGTGCTAGCTAGCATGAGCATCTGTGCGCTGATGTGACAGATGTTCAGTGGTGTTGCTTTATCAATAGTTCCAAAATAAGTGGTGGGCTGCCACACATTTCTTGGAGGCTGGTGACTCTGTGCGACTGGGGGAGAAAAATTGAGGGCTGCAATTTGTGATGACTGGTAATTGGGGGAAACATTTAGCAAAAACTTGTGGGATATACACAAAATTTAAAAAGAGAACATATTTGTTACATGCCCTAGGGCAGAACTCCTCTAAATCGATGACAGTGTTTGACCAATGATGGATGACAGACACATTGCCATGGAGAGTAGCCTCTGAATCTGTGATCACTTTCAGTTCAGTGAGTGTGAGGGTGCAAGAATCTAAGCCCAAAATGTAATCATCAGGGGTGTCCAAATTTTGCACACAACTGTATAGTGTTGCATTGATATAGGAATCCATCAATCTCTTTCTCTCCTGATCCTGGTACAGTATCTGAACATGAGGAATTAAGCAATATTTAATAACTGTTGAAGTAGCTGCTTATGTCCCTCAGTGAATATGTTTATAAAAACAATACTGATATGATAGCACAACTTTTAAATCAATATTGTTCTGAAAGGTTGATAAATTCACATTGTTACAAAATTCCAGTCTTATAAAGACTATGACTAGACAAAAAACCCCAAAAATAAATAAATAAATAAATAAAGGTTGTTCATGTCTGAGTGTGTTAATTATGATTAGTATAGATGCTGATACTGATTCAGTTTAATACAAAATAGTTTTTACACATTTACAACAGCCCTTCTTTTCTCCCTCTGATTGTATTCAGCCTAGTTTGTCTGCAGTGTGACTACTGGCTCTTTACCTTTCTGTCTCAGTAAGGAGATTTAGTTGATTTCATAACATTTGCAGTTCCACATCAGCATCCTCGTGAAGTCATTGGACTCCAGTAGTGGTGCAGAATCAAACATTTGCCAAACATTTGTCTGCAAAGACTTGTTTTTCCCCTCTTGGATCTCCAGAGCTTATGTGGGATGCTGTGTCTGTGTAGAAGAGCTATGCACCTTTCTCTCCCTCTGCAGCGTCTTCTCTGTTCCGGCAGAGGGATGAAATATTCATGCTAATTGTCGAGAAAGCTCAGAATAAAAGGGCACAATCAAATGAAAGGGACCTGTCATGCTAGCTGTCATTAGAGGCCTAACTGTTGAAGCTGAGATATCAAAGCCTTCTTTTTGATTTGCCTGTGCCCCGTTCAGACCCACCGAGCTGTGCTCCCCTTAAAACATGTTTATAATGAAGGGCCTTCATCAGGAGACTGTCTCTCTGCATCATTCACTCTCCCCTCTCTCACTGACCTGTTCCCTCAGGCTCCATCCTGAAACACCTGACACTCTCTCTGGGTCTGTCTGTCTCTGTCTGTCTCTCTCTCTCTCTCTCTCTCTCTCTCTCTCTCTCTCTCTCTCTCTCTCTCTCTCTTTCTTTCTCATAGTCTTTCTTTCTCACCACTGATGCTTCAAAAAGCATGCATATGGGAGTCTTTTGCAAGCTGCGTATTGCTTCCCAACAGAAAAAGCATGAATATATTTGGTGTAGATTTATATTTATGGTGTGTGGCAGGTGTTCTAATCCAGAAATATTTAGATCTTCTATCAGTTACAGTGGTAGATTAATGCAGTGTTAAGTCTAATGCAGTGTGTTTGATATTATGTGGTGTTCCTACCCGAGCTGAGACGTAAACCCAATAGGTTAAGACCAGTTTTTTATTTGATGAGGACCCTTAGATCCTACATCAGTTTAAATAATTAGGACGGAACAGTAAAGGTCTTGCTGATGTAAACCTGGCTGAGTAAATATGGAACACCAGCCTCACTGCTTGGAATAACAACAAATACAATACTCAACAGTAAAATACTCTGAAGGTGTGTATTTTTTCATAGCAGGAGCAGCGTGAACCTTAGTGGCTTAGAACCTTTCTTCAGAAGAATGTCTTTTTTAAGGTAACAATTTGGCAAAAAGATCTGCACAATTTTCCACTTGGTCTAGACAGCCAGTGTATATTTAGAGTCAGTTAACATTGCTAACACGGTAATCACACAAATAGCTCAGAATGTTTATGTAAAAAGTTAGGGATTATTCTATATTAAATATAGATTAAGTTGTGTTGATTTCATATGACCCATTTATTCTCTAGGAGGTATGCTGTTTTATTTTACATGGTTGTATAATGAAAAATTACAAATATGCCCCACTCCCAGAGAACAGAGTGTAATGTATCTTTAGGGAACACTACTGGACTCTAGAACCAATGTTGTATCTTTTAAAGGTACATTTACACTGTTTATAGCTTTAGTTATAAAAATATACCTGCACTTTACCTTTTTCTTCTGACTAGTTTCTCCTAGACAACAGTGAAATCAGATGCTTAACAAACATACTTTAGGTGAAAAATAACACTGCTTACATATATTTGATTGAAAATTAGATTGAAAATTAATCGACATTTACAGTACAAGCCTCGTCACTGAACTATGTTATATATGTTCAGTGAACTATGTTATAACTAAGTTCAAAACTACAAAATCAAAATAATTGTTCATTAACCGTAATTGTGGTAAAATCATGATATTAATTTGTGCTTGTATCGCCCAGCACTACTTCTAACCCTAGCCATCAGTGAGCAACATTTGAGAAATAAAATGTTCCTCTGGACTGTAGTCAGCAATAACTTCACTTTATGTCATTATTCCTGCTGATATAAAGTCCAAAGATAAACAAACAAAAACAGATGCAAATCACAGAAAGAGAAATAAATCCAGCATTTTAAAAGACAGGAATATTTGTGTGTGTGTGTGTGTGTGTGTGTGTGTGTGTGTGTGTGTGTGTGTGTGTGTATGTGGGTGTGTGTGGGTGGATGTGTGGTTGTTTGAGCTAAGGGTATCTTATGTGCTTGTTATTATTTACAAAAGTGTATTAATTAACATGTTTTTAAATCCCTGTTGTAGTTTTTATTTGCAGTGCTGACAGATAAAGTAGTTTAGCTGTGTATACTGCTTCAGGAAAGGGAAACCAAACTGGTGATGCTCCTGTTTTTTTCCCCCTTTTGCCCTGGCTCTGCTCTAAAGTGGATTTTATCCTTTGTGCTGATTTTGTTGATTAATTATGAAGCAATAAAGATAACAAAGAACGGCAGTGGCAGGAAATGCCTAAATGCCTTTATTGAATGATTAAATATGATCTCATTGGTGCACTTGCATATCACTGTATATACTAGTAATTAATACTGATACACTATCAATATCCAAAGATTGTCTATAGAAAAAAATAAAGTCAGCTACTTTAAAAAACAGCTGTTTTTGTATAATCCCCAGGGGAAAAAAAATTCCAGTAGAATAAAATGCTCCAGGGCACCTACACTTGAGCCTAAGATCATGGCACATGGTCTCAAACGTCTGCCAAATGGTTATAATGCCATGAAGCATTGGGCTGTGGAACTGTGTTCTGGAGTGATGGAGCACTATCTGATATACCGGGGATGAGAAGGAGTGGTGTTGATTGGTGTTACTGAATGTACGTGTGCTGCCTTTTCAATCCCTCATAACTCCACTTGCTTGTTTCTAATATTTCACACCATTTGACATCACCTGCTGGGAAATTACTGTGATAGGGATGGCCTAAACCTTGTTAGCATGCATTCATGTTCAGAAGGATAGCCCCTCTATGTCTCTTATAAAGCTGCTGTATTGGAGATACGAGGTTGTGTTCCAGCAGTGATGATAAGGACCCTGTGGAGTCTGACCTGGCTCTCGACTATTGAAACCTAAACAGCGGGTGCTTTGTACATTGAGGCTCTGACAGTTTGCAGTGGAGGAGTGCTGAAGGAAAACATGTGTTTAATCCATGCTCTCTGGGATAGCCTGATGCTCAGCCGGCAGGCGTTTGGAGAAAGTGCTGGTTCAGGACGTGTGGATGTGTCCCAGGGCCCTGCTTTGATCAGCTCCACCTCCAGACTTTACCTAGAGGTGAAGCTCTTCTCTCCGGCTCAACGACCCATTAGGCTGGGCTTCTCTGTCGTTATGAGCTGCAGACCTAT
The DNA here is from genome assembly GCF_029633855.1 of Hoplias malabaricus. Classification (NCBI taxonomy): domain Eukaryota; kingdom Metazoa; phylum Chordata; class Actinopteri; order Characiformes; family Erythrinidae; genus Hoplias; species Hoplias malabaricus. The sequence continues at coordinate 30,589,801 of NC_089803.1, forward strand.
CGGAGAAGGCTAGGGAGCACTTTCCGTCTCACAAGGCAGCGCTAAAGCTGCAGATATAGCAGCAAGGCTCTCAAACATGCCATTCAGAAGTGGGAAAGCATCATTATGTCAGACTGCATGAGTCTGTGCCAAAAAATAAATACTGTCATAAAGTACACTATGTGTCCACGTGTTTGCAGACACCTGCTTGACCAACATTTTTTTCCCTGAAATGTAGGGAATTAACTGGGGCTGTGAAAATATTATGGCGTTCAGCCATGAGTGCATTAGTGTGGTCAGGTACCGATGTGAGATGCTTAGAATCATATATCACTCCAGAGAACCCATTTCCACTGTTTTACAGGAGAGTACTGGGAGGATTATTCCCCTCTTACTGATGGTTGGCATTGAGCATGGAGATATTTAACCAAATTTTTAGTGCTTTTCTACAGAGATCATAATTTTAACCCTAACCCTAACTTTGTGTGCAGCAACAGAGAAGGTGCAGATTAAAGTAGCTGAATTCACTCATTAGAAACAGTATTCACAAAACTTTGGATATTTTCAGTATGTATTTGAGAGTCAAAGTGAGCTGGATTTTCTAGAAGTGTGAGCGAAGGACTCTGGCTAATGAGCAGAAGGTTCTAATAGGTTCCGATAAGTGCCAAAGCAGGGAGAAGAAGCAGTGAACTGGTTAACAAAATAATTGCACTGGTATTGTTCACTCTATACTCTACACACCCGGGTGATGTAGCTCTGCTTGCCACCGGTGGCAATTTTGCACAGAAGAAATTTACTTTGTGTTTGTCGGGCATTGAAAAAAAGAAGAAGAAGGGGAAAAAAAGGAGGACTGTATTTGCCGGAGGTGAAGAAATAAGAAGAAATAGACAAATCTCTGCTCTCTTTTTTCCATGAGAGCTGTAGGCTAGACGGCAAATCTTCTGCTATTTCTGCACTCATTTCCATAGCCACGAGCAACAGAGCAAGTTCAGCTGGTTCCGGCCATGTTTACCCGAGGGCACGGGGACCTGAGGTGGGATACCAGAAAAGCCCCCTCGAGACCCATCTACCTTCAATACCTCAATACACTGCACTGTGACAAAGCCATTCCTGTTAAAACCCTATATCCTAGATGCTGTGTGTCAGCTTGGAGTTAAAAGAAAAAAAAAAAAGAAAAGAATGAAAGAAAAAAAAACAACTGCTTTTTTCCCTTCTTCCCTTTCTTCTCACCTCGTTCCATCTCTGATATTTCCTTCTTCAAAGCGCCCAACTCTGCGCTGTGCCCTAGGGTTAATTAACATGAACCAAACAGGGAGTGATCAGAGAGAATAGGAAATCTCCACAGGTTAAGTGTCACAAGAGGAACGTGTTTTCAGCGTGTGGATTCCTCCCTCGCTCCTCTCCTCTTTTCAGAAGTCTTGAGAAAGAGCCGGCAGTGGCAGGGAAGAAGCACATTTACAGATACCTTCTCAAAAGTTTGCATTCTCACTGTCAGAACTGAAAGGCTGCATAGTTTACGAGTCAAACCTTTACATTTCACATCCTGACACGATGCTGAGAGGGAGGAGGCACTTTCAGGCAGGAGCTGTGTTGTACCAGGGTTTATGACAGAATTTTTAACTTCAAACAGATAAAAGTGAAACCATGATATAGCACAATATAAAAAAATAGGATCTGACATAGTTCTTAGAGTACAGAGTATAATTTCAAGATTGTACTAATAAGTATATTAATATTTTCCTATTAAGATCAGTGTAATATTTGAGTGAAGTTTCTCTGGTTTTGCACATCTCTCTCTCTCTCTCTCTCTCTCTCTCTCTCTCTCTCTCTCTCTCTCTCTCTCTCTCTCTCTCTCTCTTTATAGATTGTTTTAAATTAAGTGGACAAAGTAGTTTTTATATTATGTACGTTTTAATTCAAAGTCATTTTATGTTAACTTTTAATATTATTTAAAATTTAATATAGACATTTTAATAAAAAATGTTATTAAAAAGGTAAATTAAATAATAAATTCAATTATTCATTTATTCATAATCTGTAACCAGGCTGCGGATCTAATTTAATAAATGGAGACATTGGATAAATGTAATAATAATACAAATCTAAAAAAATTTGCTAAAATTAACTGATTTAAATTAGTTAATTAATAATTATAACAACAACAACAACAACAACAACAATAATAATAATCATAATGATAATAATACTTTATTCTTATATAGCGCTTTTCTAAAACCCAAAGACACTAACAATCAAAAGTACATAGATATGTAGAGACAAACAAACGAAAGGATGAATAAACAAATTGTCTTTAAGTCCCCAAGAACAAATAGATGCATATGCTTTTGCAGCTCATAACAAATGCAGTGATGAATACATTTTCAAACTAATTTTTAAGACTTAGACAAACTTTATTGTAATTCTTTGTACACATAGGTAGAAAAACACAGACATGAACCACATAAAAGTATAAAGACACAGAATTAAAAATAAAAGAATATGAAATACATATGGCAGCAGGAATTACAGTATAAAGTATAAGATATTAAAAGCTAAGAAGTATAAGCTAAGGAAATGATTGCACAGAAGGGTATGGAGTCCAGTATTAAACCTTAAGTTGTCCAAGTGTTATGAGTTCAGCAGTCGGATGGCATGTGGGAAAAAACTGTTACAGAACTTGGTGGTCCTGCACCGAATGCTCCAGATCCAAGTCCCAGAGATTTGACAGCAGAGATCTGCTGTCTTCACCACTCTAGTTTTCAAACTAATTTTTGGGTTATATTATGTTGAATCATATGACAGTGCTACACAGCAGTTACCATAAAATGACAAAAAAGAATGTTTAAACTTTGTATTACAAATATATATTATGCAAACAAACAAAGCTAAAGTCTCAGCTAAAGTTGTTTCTGTTTTTTAGGAGATATTTCTAATATGTAACATGTCTAACGGGACGATAAAAAAAGTGGCACTGTATGTAATGTCACTGCCTATCATCTCCAGGATCATGGGGTCCTGGGATTGATGCTCACCTCAGATTGAAGCCTCACTGTCTGCGAAGAATCTGGTGTGTGCCTGCGCATGTCTGCATGGGTTTCCTCTGGGCACTCCGGTTCCCTCTCACAATCCAAAAACCCGGTTTGGTGTGTTGATCGGTTATGCAAAAATGCCCACTAATGTGAGTATGGTCTCAAGTCCGGATCAGTGTGAGGATTGTGTCAGGAATGGCATCTGGCATAAAACCTGTGCCACAAAAGGAATGGTTTTAACGTTATAGTTTTAAGTGATGGTTTCACTTCTAAAATACCAAAATACCACCTATTTCTATCCAGACACTATGGAGGGAATTTTTGCAAGGAGAATCATCTCAATCACAAAGCACTAGATGAGTACATTAAGCTCTTTATCACTCATAATATCCCATTAGGAAGTGAGGAGGATCACCAGTGATAAGGAGGCATTGTGAATTGCTTGTCTTACAGGCACAGAAGGGATGGTTTGTCAGTGCACTAATTAATACAAGGTCCTCTATCACTCGCTTGGCTCGCCGTTGACATTTGGTTCATGCTTGAGTGGCTGGCAGGCCGATTTCCATCTCTTGCATGAAGGTGAGGTTTTTGTATGTGTGTGTGTGTGTGTGAGGCTGAAACAGTCCAGTTCAGCTCCTCGCAAGGACACCAGGAGACAGGCCTGCCTTCAGGAGATGGGATTAAGGTGGCGTGACAATCGTGGATTAAAGACACTTTCAGCCAATCCCACCACACTCACAGGTGAGCGGTTCAATGGCAAATGCTAAAATTTACACATGAATACACATGAGCTACTGCTGCCCACCACAACTGCCTCCCAGCTCATACACACTGCACGAGGGGGATCTAATTGGTTATGCATGATTTTGTATATTGTCTGCTATGTGGTCTGGACAGGTCTATTCTTTGAAACCATTTAATATTGTAGATACAGAAGCCACACACTTCTGTGACATAATACTGAAATGATTTTCTATAATTATGACTTGCTATCTCTTAATAATGACTTCTTGTCTCATGAGATCCTCTCCTTTCTCATTATTTGTAGATAGTACGCTATTAATATGAGATACTAGCCATTATTATGAGATAAGAAAAATGTCCTTCAGGTGATCAGCTCCTCCTTTTCTCAGCAAAAGTAAATTATTTCTCAGACTCTATACTATATGTATAACTATATATACAGCGCCCTCCATAATTATTGGCACCCCTGGTTAAGAAGTGTTCTTTGGCTTATAATAAATTCTAAAAAATAAAAAAAATAATAGTATAGGACAACAATGCAAAAAATGGAAAAATCTAAGCTTTAATTCAAGCGCCTTTATTTGATGGGAATAACAATTTAATCTTTTTAATGAAATTTAAAATTATTGGCACCCCTGGTGTTAGTATTTTGCACAACCTCCTTTTGCCAACAAGACAGCACTTAATCTTCTCCTATAACTCTTCACAAGTTGGGAGAATACAGAAAGAGGGATCCTTAACCATTCCTCTTTGCACAACCTCTCTAAATCGTCCAGAGTCCTGGGTCTTCTCCTATGCACTCTCCTCTTCAGCTCACCCCACAGGTTTTCTATTGGGTCGAGGTCTGGGGACTGAGATGGTCATGGGAAGAGCTTGATTTTGTGCCTTGTGAACCATTTTTGAGTAGATTTGGCCACATGTTTAGGGTCATTATCTTGCTGAAAGACATAGTGACATATCTTCAGCTTTCTGATTCAAAATGTCCTGATATTTCAGAGTTCATGATCCCATGTATCCTTACAAGGTTCCCAGGTCTTTTGGAGGAGAAACAGGCCCACAGCATCACTGACCCCCCTCCCACCCTCCCCATACTTAACAGTGGGCATGAGGTGTTTTTCTACGTGCTCATCCTTGGTGTTACGCCCGAGCCACTTAGAGTGTTTGTTGCCAAAAAGCTCTATCTTAGTCTCATCTGACCAAAGCACACAGTCCCAGTTAAAATTCCAGTACTGCTTGGTAAGCTGCACCCATTTACGCTTATGAGTAGTATAACTCAGAAAAGGCTTTCAGCTTGTTGGAATGTGGATAGTGCCTGATGGTTGTTTGGGAGACCTCGTAACCCCAAGATGCTACCATTTTATTAAATTTTCTTACAGTGAGCTTTGAAGAACTGTTTACTTCTCTTACCATCCTTCTCACTGTGCGGCACAGAAGGGGCATTTTCTCCCACTGACTGATTGATTGACTGATTTAATTCTAATGTTGAAACACGTGTTTGTGAATAGGAACGTTAACATTAACGTTAAGTAGGAACGTGTCTTAAACAAAATAATGTGAAATCACTTTTACAGTGGAATTATTACAAGCGCACTGTTTATTTCATTCATTTTCCTTGCTGCCCATGCCCCATCTGACAATTGCTCCACTTTGGAAGCCACTGGACTAGAGGATGACTTCACAAACTGTGCACCACATCCTCAACAGGGATCATAGCCTATGTCCCAGTACTTGCACTTGCACCCTTTCACACATTTTTGTTTGCACATGCCTGCTTTAGTGCAATGCTGTAGGGTGTCCGGTTACTTTAATTTTCCCCAACAAGGGTTCTCATGAGCACCCCCTACACCACCCCCATCACTTGATGCACTGATCTCAGAAATCTACATCAGATGACACTTGTGAAATGAATTACTAATGTTCCACTGTGAGCCTGTAACAACCCTCACAGAAACCAATAATAAGATGCCTTGAAGAAGGTTTAACTCTTTAAGAGTGTTTGGAATCTTTTTCTTTTTCTTTATAAAGAAAAAGTTGCTGTAGTGATGCAAACATAAATAAACGTCAGGCAGTTCAGGACACTATATGATCAGGGAAAGTTTGTTTTAGTCTGTTCAGATCAAACTACAGGCTCGTTTAACAAGAAAACCTTTTAACAGTGATGTTTTTGAAAACATTTGATGCAAGTACCTTTACGTTTTATCAACCAAAAATAACGTATATTAATAAATGAATAGGGCATGGCTGGGAGCCCATAATTTATGCAGAAATACTTACATTTCTATATAAATGACTGATTGATAAAATGCTGTATGTAATATGGGCAAATCCAGTCACAGTCACTCGTTAGAAATAGAAGAGAAGAGTGTTCTGTTTTTAATAATCTGGAGACTTTGCATTAACAGTCAGATGTGTCCAGTGTGTTGGTGTGTGTTATAGTGACAGTGATATAACTTTAAGTTTTGTACAGTATAGAGGCGAATATGAGATGTTTGTGGGTCACAGAAATCCCTCCACACATTTTACATTTATATTCACAGCATTTAGCAGACGCTCTTATCCAGAGTGGCTCACAAAAGTGCTTAGTGTTCAGACAGAATGTGTATCCGAGCTAGTACAAATAGGATAGGGTCCAAATTCCCTCTGAGCTCAGATGTCAGAACAAGGGCAATAAACAAGACAATCTAGTCAGTGCTCAAACAGAAGGAAAAACTAGGGAAAAACTCATGCACAATATATTGTGATATATGATATATATGTGACTTATATAATATAAAAAAAAAATCTTCCACACCTTTCTGCTCAAGCCTCTAATAAAGCACAGTAATGCAAAACCCAGCTCAGCTGCACACAGTGGTGGATGGTGTTTAGGTCAGAGATGTACACTACTAAAGGGTCATGAGGCCTTCAGCTCTCTGCCCCCTTGAACGCTAAGGCCCTCTTTACTCAACTTTCCACAACATAATAAAAGTGTGCACTTCAAGGACATGAATTGGGACAGAGAGTTACGCTTCCATATTCCACAATATGACCTGTGCAAAATGTATTGCATATTTAATGTTTTAAATATGAATGTGTTTCCTGTACAGAACACCACTATATAAAAAATGTTTGATTTGACCACGGGTTTCTAAACTTTTGCATTTGAATTTATTGCAATTAATTGTTTGCTGATTGTGATGAAAACATTACAGTACAGAGAAATACACAACAGGAACAGCTGCCCTCCATGTAGATTATATGACAAATAATATTTCAAGGCTTTAAAGCAAGCAAAGTTAGTAAACAAAAAGCATGCCGTGGAGATATTTGTCATTTTAATTTTGGTGTGTTAGTGTGGTGTGGACAAAGAATGACTCCTTCGACTGTGGCTAAGCGTCTCTCATTAAAGCACTGTTAAATCAAAGGCCTCCTGGTGAACGGCTGTTATTTTTTTTTTTTAATCATGGATATGCCCACATTAATATGCAACCTCCCGTAATGTTTGTCTTAACCAGTTCTCAGAATATTACGATTACAAATAACTTGTATGTACACAGCACGTGTCGAGCCAGCAGCTTGTACAAACAACGCTGAGAGTGGCGGCCGCCTGGAACAGATGATTAGAGCCACTTCACGGCAATCATGATTAGCACCGTTGGCTTTACGCCATGACTCTCCTCTCCTCTCTCTCTCCCAGAGCTGCCATGGCCCTGCTGCAGTCCACAGGCCTTGAAACACTCTCAGGGAGTGTGAGGGGGTGAGGGAGAATTGAGTGAGGTTAAAGGGGGGGGGGTGTAAGGGAGAGAGAAAAGAGTTTAGGGCAAGAGAGTGAGAGAAAAAGGGAGATTGTCATAGGGGAGAGAGTGAGAAAGAGAGAGGGTAGCCAATAGTGGCAATAGTTGAAAGAGATTGCTGCATGAAAACTTTAACAGTCATCTGTGGCACATCTTTCAGCTGCCAGCCCACTACAAATTATGCACACCTCCCATAACCCATCCTCCAATTAACCGAGCAATTCATTATGCCTCCGTTTTTATGTTTAATGAGACTCACAATGTTCTGCCTCGGCCTACTTCCATTAAATGTCATTGTTATATATTGTTTGTTGTATATATATTTTTAAGGCATTTAAAGGGGCCGCATCCTACATTTGTCCAACAAAGTTATCCTAGGCATTCAGCATTCTACTCAGCATATGGCATATAGCACTACAGACATAAACACTGGACTAGCTTTGAGTGGTGAAGTGAAACATGCTACTGACTGGAGGAGGAAGAGGAGGCAGAGGGAGCTGGGAAAGGTGTAACATTAAATTAGTGGCACTGGTTCAATTTCATGGCACATCTCACATGTATCCATCATCTTGAAAAACGGATCTAGTGATGTCTAGGTAGTGGGTCTCTTTTTTCTCATCATAAATGAGAGAGTAATAATGCATTTCTTTATGAATGGTTCTTATTTAAACACATTTTTAAGGAATTGCGACAGACATTCGCATCTATGAAAGTTTGCAAGTTGAAAGCCCATATCAAGAGAGCTCAGTGTAGTAAATCTCACTGACATAATTTTTTTAACAAATAATTCCATTTATATTTTTTAACAAGTCATTTATATCTATATTTGGTACAATTTCAACAGGCAAAGAAAATCTCCCTTAGAATGCAAATTGTATTTGATTTTATTACTGTGACTTTAAGTAATATCCATTCTGATTGATTCCTCTGGTTTGAGCCTTTCTCAGAAAGCAAGGCCGGTTGAAATACTCATTAAAACTCTGTTGTGAATGGGCAGAGCTCCATTATTGTTGGCTGGACAGGTGAATATATGCAAATGATTGTCTTCATGACATGTCATGTATTCATGCATTCATTGTCTATAACCGCTTATCCAGTTCAGGGTCGCGGTGCATCCAGAGCCTACCCAGAATCACTGGGTGCAAGGCAGGAACACACCTTGGAGGGGGAGCCAGTCCTTCTCGGAGCGACACACACTCACATATTCACTCACACTGTCACACCTATGGACACATTTGAGTCACCAACTTGAACCCAAAATCTCCAAGATAATTTTGCAGCTCAGTGTTGTAGGAAATCAAACTTACAACTGAAGAACCAGGAGGACTCAGTTGAGACTAACACTTGACAATTATATGTTTTGCAACAACCCAGCACACTCGCATTTTCCACATATCTGAACTGACACATAGGCCCAACAAATATTTAAAAACTTACAAAAATAGGATTACAGACATGATGTAATGGTATGATATGATATGGACTAGGAAACTTGAACAATATTTAATAGTTAAGAACTCTTATTGCCAAAAACACTCTCAGATAAATATATTAATTTGCTTATTTCATGTTTACAGGCATCATAAAAAAGACTGGGCATTTATTAATCATTTGTAAAATGATTATTTTGTAACATTACAGAGCCTTTCTTTCTAAAGGTGCTGATATTATTGGCAAAATAAAGTGCTGTAACTCTTCTTCGTTGTTGCACCAGGCCGGGTGTTAGAGGAGCTGGAGAATAGAGCACAGATGTGAGAGAGAACATGAGCTGGGGGAAGAGAGGTAGGATGAGGTTGAGGATGATGAAGGGCTGTGCCACAGGGTGCATTCATACCCTTAGAGCAGACAGGCCTAAAGAGAGAGAGAGAGAGACACACACACACACACACACACTGCTGATCAGCCTCACAGGGGAGACTCAGCTTTAGGACATTTATCTTATGCCTTTTTGTGATAGAAAACATCTTCTCTGCAAAATAACAAGCTAACAGTGCATTCAATGTTTGGAGTAGAAAGAGAATACAAGACGATCTTTCAGTTGATGTAGCTAAAATATATGTAAAGCATATTACCTTCCCGAGAGCCTCTGTTGCTAAATTTAAGCTATTGTTTAAAGCACTGTATTTATGCCTAAAGTTAGACCAAATGTCATGAGTATCACAATAGTGCGGACTTTAAACTGGGCAATAGCATAGTGCTGTTGAAAAGATTGTGATATTGGGAGGAAAATGTAATACATTTTACAGATTATCGCTTTCTGATGAGTGATTCCGGGTAGGCTCCAGACCCACCGTGACCCTGAAGTGGATAAACGGTGACAGTCAATGGAAATGTATATCAAGACCAGCTGAAGTGGGTGTGTCTGAGCAAAACTGAAAAATATGCAGGAGGTGCTGCAGGAACAGGATGGAAAGCTGTGCTCTAGATCAGTGTGCAATGTGTGACGTACAAGCAGTTCATTGTAAAGACATGCAAAGACAGACAGTTCAGCAGGTTGTTTTCTACATTTGCTGCACATCTGCAAAAATGTTTATAACTTCACAGAGTGCAGTGAGTGGGAGCAGAGAGTGGAGAGAAGTGGTGAGAGGCAGAAGTCAGGGGTCTGCTGTCATGTTTTTCATGCTGTTTCCATCATGCGCCTACAAAGCCAACACAGTGGAAGCCTGATGAGAGCTGCCTCTGTTGTCTCAGTTTGAGCCTCATAAAAGGAAGCAGCCCTGACAACACCAAAGGCTACAGAGAGAGAGAGAGGGAGAGAGGGACAGAGACTGAGATAGGGAGAGATGATTTCAGAAGAGCTGTCCTTCACCAGGGCCCATTTCAATGCCTGCAGGGGGGAGTGTGTGGGTAGGGGGCCGTATCTGCCGTTACTCACTACCTAAAACTCTGCAGTGGAGAGGAGAGGGGCAGAGAGGCCTCGCTCAGAAAAATTAAATAATCATAATTAAGAAAATATTAATCAAACTGGCATACTCTGAGCGTCAGCATTCTACAGGAGTTAGCCTAGTTAGCTCCTGTAACATTGCCCACAGGCCACACAGTCCCACCGGCACATCCACACTGCCACAAGGTGGAATGGAACAAACCCACACACACGTGCCACTATCAGTGAGGCCTAGTGTATAATTAAGCACATCATGCTACAGATCACGTGGACTGTGGCTGGCCACAGGCAGTAATGGAGTATAGCCAGAAGACACAGACGAGAGGGAAGCTGTCCTGTAGTGTACAGTAAAGCAATAAGAACACCAATGCACACATTTCAGACTTCACCATGAGGCACGTCACCCTTCACTGTCCTCACATACAGGTGAACAGCCGTTCTTTGAGGATATTGAATCAGGCTTTCATCAGATTTTTTATTGTTTTTTTTGGATAGTTTAACAACCTCTCTTCAGTGTGCTTCAGCCAAAATAAGACAAAAATTATAATGCGTTTTGCACTGGAATGTGTTACAGATTTATACATTTATTATTTTCAAAACGTATTGCCTTGTAAATAAAGGAACTATCAGTGTATAATCCTTGACCACTTGTCAGTTGAAAATGCTTCTCTCAGTGGAGCTCCTCATCCTCCCGGTGCCACTTTGTCTCCGTGTGTGTGTGTGTGTGACATTCATGGGCTCGGGGTCCTTTCTGAATGATGGAGTGTCAGCATTTGTGATGACAAATTGCCTCGTTTCAATCCAGGAAAGAGAGTTCCCGCCGGGGTTTTGCTGGAGGTCCCTGTGGGCCGGCCTTGAGCTCAACAGCATGTTGTACATCCACATAAAAAGGAAAAAATATGGGAGGTACTCTCGTCTTTATGATGTGGAAATTAATCTGTCAGCGTGGCCCAGCGTAAATCTACTCCCTGCTTTTGCAAAATACTGTTTTACTCTCCGTTACACTATATTTTATCTTTTATTGGCAATAAACATAAAACAGCACAAAGGGGTAATGTTCTCATCAATATTATTACAAAATGACAATAAATTTGCAGCCTTATAAACTTTTGAAGGAATTCCTGCTCCAGCCACTGACAAGAAGTTCTGAGCATTGGAAAATGTACTTGCCGTCAGACAGCAGCTCTAACCAGTAACCTTCGGAGCTTCACTGAGGGCGATGTCAAAAGGACTGGAATGGAGGAATCGTATCCTGCACTGAATTGCACTATGGGAATTTTCATGTCTACATTTGCACCCCAAAAAAATTTGGCCTCCACTGGGTAATATTCTGCTTATTTTCTACATAAAAACATGCTCTGCTACGAACAAACAATGTGTTCTGTTTATTTTAGAGTTTATTTACTATTTATTTGCTGATTTTTAAAAATGATATGGCCTTTAAAAAAAAAAAAAAAACAAAAAAAAAAAACATGATACATTTTATAATTTATTTTAAACTTTTGACTGGGCACATGAAAAGCTCTCGTCCTGTCTTGGCCTTAGTATTTCTCACATCAACACTGTAACGGTGTATGATTAAATACAGTCTAACTGTGTCTACTTTCTCTACAGCCCTCTAGATTTCCTAGATCTCTCTCTCTCTCTCTGTCACACACACACCCCATGGAGAGCTCTGTTTGGGCCCTGCTGGGGCTGCTTGTGCATCTCCTCTATCAGAAATGCATTGTCAACGCTTTGGCGGCTCTCACCCTCAGAGACCACAAACTAAACAGCACAAAGCTCCAGTATAGAAACCTCTTTCTGCTATGCTAATCATCTTAGCTGGAGGTTAAATTAACATTTTTAATTAAAAAATTAGCACCAAACAAACACAGCAAAACACACTAATGATTAAAACATCTAAATAAAGCCGCATCGCTCACTTGAAAGGGAAGGCAGCATGAGAACACTTTTTATTGCTCCCATAAAATATGTCGGCAAAGGATATTCCCATCTAAATAGACTCTCACTCACTGGCAGATAATGCAGGGCGATGGATGGCATGGTTGAGGCGTTATGTGATTATTATGTAAATGGTTTCGGAATGAATATGATGCCTGCTTTCCTTAAGTAACAAATCAGAAAAGCAAGTATCTCTAATCAAAGCCTTTATTTGGCAGTACAAGGCAGCGGAGCATATTTATATTTCATCATGAACGCAGTAAGATAATGTTACCTCATCTGGAGGAGAAAACTTTTTTTTTTTTTTTGGCTTTTACTTTTTTTTTTTTAAATGAGGGGATAAAATATGTAAATCATGTTTGAGATCAAATATTTTCAGTGATTTTTTAAAAAATAATAAGGCAGCTCTGAACATCAAAGTGAAGCCTTAGTAAGCAGCAGTGTGATACATGAGTCTGAGAGGTAAAGCCCTGTGATACTCTATTGCTCTCTGCTGGACCACTACAGGAACTGCACTCTACATCTGCCTTAGATAATGAAGTAGGGCATGTACCAGAACGCATCAAACAAAAGAGAAAGTGTGCTGAACTGAAATGAGACATCTGATTCCCACTGATTATAGTGTTGTCCTTTATTTATGGTCCTCTGTGTACACATTGCCAAGATAAGCTTATAAACATAGGTCTGACAATTTCAAAGTCAATAATACAGAAGTGTATTAAACACTTAAACTAAACAAATGTCGCAAAACAAATTTTGACTACAGGGTGTCTTGACAGGACACTGCACAGCCCTGTGTATCCAGTTTAAGAGACAAACTGGAGACCTGGGCTTCACACCGGAGACTGAGGGCATTTGAGACTGCTGGAACCACAGTGACCTGGTTCACTTTAATCATCTCCACCACACAGACTCAGCAATGCTGTCTGATAGTCTCCTTTAGTGTGTTCCTGCACAGAAACCACAAAATATAGTCACACACTTCAGTTTAATATGGAGAATTATAGCTTAAAATAAATAGCTAATTTAACAAGAGAACTATCTACATTCACATGCAAAATAGATGAAAGGTAATATCTTCAACAGGAAGCAAATAGAAATCTATCACATATGACTACATATAAAAAGCTGTTTTGTGCTTTTTTTTTTAAATCACTGACTGGTTAAGAAAGCCTGCAGTGTTTTGTGTGTTTGTTTGTTTGAGAGAAACTTACAGCGATGGTTTTATACAGAGACTTCCCATACTGAGTCTTAAACTCAGATCTGATCTTCTTCAGATCCACCTCACAGCGGGACACCATGATCCTGGTCACCACTTTCTCCTTCGCTCCTTTACTCTGAAACACAGACACATGGACACAGATGCATATGCACACGCAAGCGCACAATCACACACACACACACACACACACACACACACACACAAAAGACACATTAAAGACTATGGTGCTGTCTGATGCAACCTCACCGAAAGTCTTCTGCCACGTCAGCAGCTAGATCACAGAGAGGTGAACTTTGAAACAATTTCTTTCAAACTCATGAAAAAGAAATGGAAGTTTCCTTTTTCTCAAGGAAAAGCAGAAATAACAGAAATTGTAATTACCTTCATGGCATCACTGAGTCTGTTGGCAAAGTACAGCTGTTTGTTTTCAAAGCACTGGACTGCAAGAAAAGAAGTTGTGGGTGTAAGAAGAATGTTCACAGTGTCAAAAAGCATCTACATTTTTCTTTTACAGAACTTTGAGAACAAACATAAATTACAGAGTTAAATAATAATTATCCAACACATCCAATGATCAGCTACAAATGTCAAAATGTCATCAGATTAACAGGTTATTTAGTAAAAAATCTTATTAATATTTCTGGGGTTTGGTTTTCAGTTTCTATTGAGAGTCTGCTTTAGTAGCAATTAGTGATATACATCTCAGGCCTCATAATAAGCCATGGTTTTATAGAAAACTTTTCAAAGCCCTAAGTATCTGTTTGCATATTATACATTTTATTTAAAGAGTCTAACCCAAGGTGAGGAAGGATTTCTCCAGGTCTCCTTTCACCTCCTTCCTGATGCTCTCCTGCATGTCATATGGGCTGTAGCTCTTGTATCTCTCGAACACTGCAGAGAAATATCAGACAATAAAATATGCAATTCTTTTTTCTAGTGTTTCTACCAAAGTATAGCATGCCAGAGGCTGAGGAACCTTTCTGCAGATGAGGGACACTTCTCTCAGACATGATTGTGATCCAGGTTTTGACATCAGTGCCTTTTCTTTTCACTCCAGCTTCATACAGTGCCTGGGAAGAGGAGGGTCCAAATTAACAAGTCTCTTGTTTGAAGAACTGACTAATTCACTGTTCTACTTGTAAGGTTTCAGCAAAATAAGCAACAGAAACACTTTGACTTACTCTGGCATCTTCATCAATTAGCTCATAGTCAACAACATTGCTGGGGTCAGCCCTTTTGGCCTGTTGAAAAATGAAGGGGCAAAGGCTTGTAATAGAGCATTAAAAACAACACAACACATTGCATTGGATATGTATTTAAACTAGTATAATAAAGTATATGTTAACAGTCCCTCATCACCTCCACTAGGGCCAGCAGCAGCTTAGCAAAACTTCCTGAAGTGTCTCCAGCCACATCTTTTTCCAGGTCTTTCTTGAACACTGCAGAGACAAGCATTTACATTCAGTTGTTCTTGCTTATCTTACACTCATGGCGATCCACTTGGCTCCTCATATTCATGTTTAAGATTCAGGTCCTCTCCAACTTACGCTCTTTGTAGACTTTCTTAATCTCCACCAGCTCTGCGTTGCTTCGGGAGCAGAGGATCTCGATCAGGCTCTCCTCATCTGTTCCCAGTCCCTGCACACATACAATTGGTGGGAGTACATATATGCATTTTAATTTATGCTTACTGACATAAAAGTATGGGAATTTTAAATGGCTCTATGCTCCCTGTAGAGTGCACTGTGAGCAGGTTATGACACAATAACAAACATGTCAAAATAGGTGTACAAGCCACAGTATCATGCTCTACAAAGTTGACTATACAGGGAGATGAGTGCCATTTGAGATCCAGCCTTGACGTCTTACCTTTATAGAGGCTTTGATTTCAGAAGCATCGTACTGAGCAGTGCTCTTCATGAGTCCAAGAATGACTGTCTCTAGTGAGCCAGACAGTGCCCCCTTCAGGGCAGAAATCATATCCTGTAGAATAATTTTTAAACAAAGAGTGTTTTATATTATTATTTATGGAAGCCTGTTTCCAACACATAAAATAATACAAAAAAGGCACCAGTTTTTTATTTTTCATTAATATGCAATTTGTCATCTCAATATCCTGAGATACTATCTCATTATTTTGAGATAATAAGTCATTATATTGAGATTGTATACTATCACACTATATTGAAGTATCTAAAATAATGAGATACTGTCTCAAAATAATGAGAAAGAATCTCAATATATTGACTTAGTATCTCAAAACAATGAGATAGTATCTCAGGATATTGAGATGGCAAATTGCATATTAATGAAAAATAAAAAACTGGTGCCTTGAAAAAGTGTGCAATGACTGATGATATAATCTTTAGAAAAAAAGTCCATTAAAATTTAATTCCAACCTTCTTGGCTCTCCTCTCATACGCAAAGGCAATTTCTCGTCTTTGGGCATATGTTCGTTTGGTGAGTATCTGAATAATGGTCTGCTCATCCACACCTACAACATACATTTTGCTATTTTAGTTTGTGCTTAATATATTGGCTCTTTTTTTTGCACGTCAAAATTCTGCAACACAGCTCACAACACATTCTCAAAAGGTCTCAAATATGTGAAATTAGATCATGTTCTAAATGGGCAGTTTTGGGTGGTCGAGTGGTAGAAATAAAGAGCATGTAGGCATTGGATTGCAGGCTGCAGCCACAAAGGCCTCACCCAGAAAATTTTCCATACCCGGCCTAAGAGCTTCCAGACAGGATGATGACTCACCAGCAGTGCTGGTTTTGGCCAACATTTGGTCAGAAACAAAAAGCAAACAAGTTTAATTTTAAGTGAATGTTTCTAGCTAAACTGCTCCGTATTGCGGGAAATCTTAATTGTTCAGCTTTATGTGGTTTGTCTGTTATATTATTATAGGAAATTAGAAGGAACTTTTTTTCATACCTTTAGTCTTGATAGCGGTCTCTATTCTGGCAGCATCTTTGTCAGGGTCGAAATCTGATGACGGGACCACAGTGGGGTAGGTGGTCTCACTGGCCTGGGATTTATGATTAAAAGATGAAAACATTAAATGGTAGATACTAAACATTAAACTTGCATCAACATTATGTGGGATTAAATGAATCTCTTTCATCTTGAGAAAACTTACCCCCAAATTAAATGTGATTTGACCCAGGAATTCAGCCACCAGCGCCATGTTGGTCCTGCTGTAAGGGCCAGTTTTGGGGAAAATTAATGTGTTATTAATAATTACTTGTTAAAACTCAGTTAATGGTTTGCCATACGTCTTTAAAATGCAGAGCTAGGAATTGAGTGCAGGGGCCTTTAAGAATCGCATGCTGCCTGAGTCAGAGTGTTATGCAATCAGGTTGAA
This sequence comes from Hoplias malabaricus, assembly GCF_029633855.1. Classification (NCBI taxonomy): domain Eukaryota; kingdom Metazoa; phylum Chordata; class Actinopteri; order Characiformes; family Erythrinidae; genus Hoplias; species Hoplias malabaricus. The sequence continues at coordinate 30,606,744 of NC_089803.1, forward strand.
GAAAGAAAAGCTAATGTTAGCTCATGGAAACAAATGCTCTGGATTCTAGTTTTCTTACAGAATAAACCTCAGGATCCTAAGCCCTTTGTATAGAATGAAGTGATTAATCACTCCTGGGTTCTTTGAGTCATTTGACAACATTTTGAAAATACAAAAGTCAACAGTAAAGCTTAGAGGTTCTTTGTCTCTCTTTTACTTTGAGGAATGGGTTCCAGCTGTGATTTATCTAAAAGTGCATGTTCCAAAGTAAACCTCTGAGCTGCACTGCCAGGGTTGAGACTTCCTGGTTATTGTTCCCCAATCAAAATCTGTCACCCATCCAACAACCTTAGCAACAGAGACCAAATAAACTTAACAACAACAGTCGGGCAGTAAGTAGGAGAAGTGGTTTTTTTTTTTTTTTTTTTTTAAGTCATTCAAGGAATGCTGTCGCTTAGCAATGATGTTCTCCTTCGGATCTTGCGCAGACAAGGACTATTAGCAGGACTCAGAAAGGAGACACACCCATGAAAGAGAATGCTGGGGAAAAATCTCTACAGCGTATGAGAAACCTCTTATCATCTTTACTGCAGCCTGATAAAACTGGAGCTCATAAGCAGTTTAAAAATAAAAAAATCAATGATCTACAAGCCTCTGTGTAAACAAACAGTATCGCTACAAATAACAGCACTGTTGCTAAATGTGCATAAGAAATGAATATCATTGAACCAGAAATATATCTGAAGATTTGACACTGCAACATTTCACAGTATACTACACATTTTTTAGCTGCTGCATACTGTAAAAGCTGTGGTTATAGACTTACCTAAGTGAGCAGTGTAATAATGATGTACAGCAGAGTCCCAGCTATGAGAAGTGAAATGGGTGTGGTGTTTAAATACCAGGGCCACTGCCAGCAGCTTTATTCCCTCCCTGTTAGTTCTAGTACGGCCCCTTCCAGTGTACTGAACCAAGCCCTTTTCACCACTCCTCTTCCACTCCCTTTGATGAAAGAATATTGGGCAGCAGCAGTCTGGGTTTCAACTTGAATTCTCAGTGCTTGTTTAACCATTCACCAAAGAAAAGTACCTGAAACTGGAAAATCTACCTTAAAATGTAACTGAAACATTGGTGCAGTTTGGAAATTTATTCCATATGAATGAACTCCGGAACATCAGGAAACCAGAAGCAATGCTCAGAAGATCTACAAATCACTAATATATTGTGATTTTAACTAAACAGTAAATGTCAATTAGCTGTTTGATATAATAGGTTCCCTTTCAGTTTCTTTTAATACTGTTACAGTTCCACCAGGACAGCAAAGCTAAAGAGACACTTAAATAAGGGGTTGAAAACCTATCATTAGAATGTGAGAACTTCACGAAGGCAAAACCCCACAAAACCACAATTTATACCAGGGCTGCACAATCTATATCTTTCCAGCATTTACTCAGTGATGTGCACATACTCAATATTAACCTGATAGGACATGAGATTGTATGCATCTAACATATCACACTACGTTTTTGTTGCTTGACATAAAGAAGAAAACTTGCTGGGTTTTTGTTTTACTTGACTAATCTACAAGAGAACGTTCCCATATAATTTACTCTGATATAAAGGAATTGCGTATACAGTTAGTTGCTGGTGAGTGACAGGCATTCACAACGAAACACCAGTCACAATCATTCTTGATCAACTGATTATAGTATGGAATGCTAAAATTGTATTAAATCAATACTGCATTCTTTTTCTCCAGAATCACTTCAAAAGGGCAGCCACAGAACAAAACTGATTTTCTGTTTGGTGCCTTCAAACCAGTAGAACAGAAATAAACCTCAAGAACAAACAGTTCACACAGTTTAGTTTTATTTTTTCATCCAAATTATATCTATTTCTATGCAAATTATTTTTCTTTAGCCACTGAATCTATCTCTGAGCCCTCAAGAAATGCTCTTCTGAATGAATGGCCGAAAATTCAGACATAAAGTACTGTGCAAAAGTTTAGGTGCCTGAGAAAATGAGATATATAAAGATATTTATTTGAGAGGCAAACTTATTTGTTCAAAGATAAATAAATAAATTAAAAAATTTAAAAAAGCAGCGCTCTTGTGTGTGAAAGTGTTGGTTTAACCCTTTCCTAATCTTTCCTTGTGGCAGTCCAGTAATATTTGAAGTTTCATCCAATACTTTCCAGTTGATAAATATTTCATTTTGTTAAATCAAGTGTGCTGTTGATTTAAATATTATCTGGAAACCAACTATGTTCTTTACAGTAGCTCACAACACATCTACTAGAATAAAAAATATTTTTACTCTATTTATGTTTATTTTTAATTATACATAATGCTATAAAAGCACTACCGTTATCAAGAAGATATATTATTCTAAATTATAATAACGTCTCACAGTTCTGTAACTGTGTGTTGATTGAACATTGATTATTTTATTTTACATTTGATGTATTTTATTAAAACCTTAAGTATAAACTTTGTCTATGTAACAAAGGAAAAATGCAATTAATGGCAATTAATCACAGCAAAATGAATCAGTCCACAGCCCTAACATATTATTCACATATTTCAAAAGATCCTTATATTTCGAATTGTAAACACATTAAAAACGATAAAATTCCGGACTTATATTAATGTTTATTCATTCTGACCTTACAAATAAAGAGTACAAACAACATAATTACATAAGTGCCTCCTTAAATAAAAGTACACTATTTTAAGTACATTCACATCATACAACTTGCTTTTACAACTCCAAATAAATCTAACTGAAAAAGTATCAGTATTTGGGAAAATGCAGAATTAAAAATCTAGAAAGAACATTCTGCAGTACTTACATATGTTTCAATAAATTACATTTCCCCTATCTACAGTCCAGCTGATGATTGCTCCTCACATTCTACCGTGTGTACATTAAAGCGATTCTAACTTGAGCTCATTCTGACACACTGCTATGTCTTACCTCCATATTCACAAAGTCTTACTTCTGTTTGCTCATGTAACTGGTTTGGGAGGCTGCCTTCAGTTACGTCATGGTTTCTGACTGTCCCCCTTTTTCCTGTAAAGCTTTCCTAACCTTTCTCTTTTTCTTCCACTTCTGAGCAGGACGTGCTGCAGAATTCTGGCTTCTTTGTGGTGGTCTGGTTGGAATGTTACCTTGCTTTGCCCCTTTACGTGCTCCTGCCTGTTGGCATTCATGTATGAGGGAAAGACAGAGAGAGCAGAAAATAGATGAGTGAAAAACTGTCAGCAGACACTCATGCAAGAAAGTAGTAGCACAGTGCACACATTGTTATTTCTTAATCCACCACACGAGAAGTAAATCACCATAATAAAAGCAATATCATCTAATATCTAATCCCATAGATACTGGAAAGTTGATGTGCAACATAAAGACTGGACCAACTAATTTAACTCTAAAGCTAGAGCTGCGGGCGGCACGGTGGCGCAGCAGGTAGTGTCGCAGTCACACAGCTCTAGGGACCTGGAGGTTGTGGGTACGATTCCCGCTCCGGGTGACTGTCTGTGAGGAGTTGGTGTGTTCTCCCTGTGTCTGCGTGGGTTTCCTCCGGGTGCTCTGGTTTCCTCCCACAGTCCAAAAACACACGTTGGTAGGTGGATTGGTGACTCAAATGTGTCCGTAGGTGTGAGTGAATGTGTGTGTGTGTGTGTCTGTGTTGCCCTGTGAGGCACTGGCGCCCCCTCCAGGGTGTATTCCTTGCACCCAATGATTCCAGGTAGGCTCTGGACCCACCGCGACCCTGAATTGGATAAGTGGTTACAGATAATGAATGAGTGAATGAATGAAAGCTAGAGCTGCTTGACTCAAATGATTGAGGTTGTATGAGAATGAGATGTCATACTTTCATCATGTTTCAATGACATCACAGAGATCACCTATTCCTTAAATTCCTTATCTGATGACAGATTCTGACCTGATGGTTTTTGATGGTGATTAAAAATGTGTAACATAATTATCTGGTCTGCTTTACAGAAAAGTACAACACTGGGGGAAGATGTTGCTGCTATTCACAAGGCCTGTAGCAGCACATTGTTCCAATTGAATGTGTTTAGAAAAAGAATATTTCACATTTTTTTCATGCTTTTGTTAGTAACTATCAATGAGAGGACTTCACCAGCAGCCAGACCAAATTACTGAAGTAGAATTCATCAAGAGTATGAGCCTAAGAGTTTGTAAGAAAAAACAAGGCGGAAAATCTGCAGTTTGTTAGTGTTATTTCTGGAGCAATCAAATGGAATGAGTGGGCTGAGAGCTCTGATATCAGTTCATGGACTTATCAGGGCTAAACCAAAAGCAGTTGTTGGGTGGGGGGAGGGCAATGTCTCATGAAGATTGTTTACACTGGCAATGCATGGAGGGTTGTGTAAAATGCGCCTTTTGTAAACATGTTATTAGATCAAATCATTCATATCTATCTCTTGAAGGCTATAACCTAAACAAGTTCAAAAAATGTCACACGTGACACCTCCATTTTAAAAGGCAGCCATCCCTTTGATGGGTCCTTCCTTGTAATAGAAAAAAAATATAAGAAAATATATTGCTGATTACAAATGAGATATATCAGATGCCTGTGACATGATGTTAGCTTCAAAAGAAAATATAAAAACAAAACAAAACAAACAAAAAAAGAACCCAAAAACTTAGGAGTCTTTATTTTTCCCTTTAACTAATTTCATGTACAAACCGGATTCCAAAAAAGTTGGGACACTTAACAAATTGTGAATAAAAACAGAATGCAATGATGTGGAGATGGCAAATGGCAAAATTTTATTCATAATAGAACATAGATGACAGATCAAAAGTTTAATCTGAGTAAATGTAACATTTTAAAGGAAAAATATGTTGATTCAAAATTTCACAGTGTCAACAGTGTCCCAAAAAATTAGGACAAGTAGCAATAAGTGGCTGGAAAAAGGAAGTGGAGCATATAACGAAAAGCTGGAAGACCAATTAACACTAATTAGGTCAATTGACAACATGATTGGGTATAAAAAGAGCTTCTCAGAGTTTCAGTGCCTCTCTGAAGTTTTTGCACTGGGCCAGGGGTCTTTTAAAATGGAGTGTGGCAAAATGGAAGACTGTTCTGTGGTCAGTTCAGTTACGATTTGAAGTTCTTTATAGAACAATGGGATGCCATGTCATCCGGACCAGAGAGAACAAGGACAACCCAAGTTATTATCAACGCTCCGTTCAGAAGCCTGCATCACTGATGGTATGGGGTTGCATGAGTGCTTGTGGCATGGGCAGCTTGCATGTCTGGAAAGGCACCATTAATGCAGAGAACTATGTTCAGGTTCTAGAACAACATATGCTCCCATCTAGACGTCATCTCTTTCAGGGAAGACCCTGCATTTTTCAACAACATAATGCCAGACCACATTCTGCAGCAATCACAACATCATGGCTACGTAGGAGAAGGATCCGGGTACTGAAATGGCCAGCCTGCAGTCCAGATCTTTCACCTATATAGAACATTTGGTGCATCATAAAGAGGAAGGTGTGACAAAGAAGGCCCAAGACGATTGAACAGTTAGAGGCCTGTATTAGACAGGAATGGGAGAGCATTCCTATTTCTAAACTTGAGAAACTGGTCTCCTCTGTCCCCAGACGTCTGTTGAGTGTTGTAAGAAGAAGGGGGGATGCCACACAGTGGTAAAAAATGGCCTTGTCCCAACTTTTTTGGGATTTGTTGACGCCATGAAATTTTGAAACAACATATTTTTTCCCTTAAAATGATACATTCTCTCAGTTTAAACTTTTGATCTGTGATTTGTTCTATTCTGAATAAAATATTAGATGTTGGCACCTCCACATCATTGCATTCAGTTTTTTTTCACAATTTGTTTAGTGTCCTAACTTTTTTGGAATCCGGTTTGTATTATCTTACCAGAAAACAAAAAATTTTTCATACCTTTCTCTGTAGTGGTGGCTGTGGTGGGAAAGTGCATGGTGGTCTCTTGCATTTGTGATGGAAAGACATTAGATGGAATGGGTCCAAGGGAACCCAGGGCACCTTGGGCTCTGGAGGGACCACAGGGGGACCACAGTGCACTGCTTGAAGGTCATAGGTACTACGACTGGGTTGCTTTCCATCACTGGCTTTGAAGATGGTCACAAATGCCTCTCCAGGTTTGTGGCCCAGCAGGTAGCTTCCCTTCTCCAAGCTGAAACAGATAAAAAGAAGTGGACAGCTGGACTCAGTAGACACAGCCAGAATAACACACTTCAGAAGAAGGAATGTAAAACCCCTGGCTCATCCTGAGGTGTGGTGTTGTTTCTAAGCTACAAAAGGGGCTGTGATAGGGATAGGTTTAGGTTTAATCCTGGCAGGAATAACGGTTTATTAAACAATAGAACTCACTCCATGACTTTTCTCAATATATGATGGAGAATGTTCAAGCACCTAGCTGGCCTGTAAAAGAAAATAGAAGAATACAAAACAGACAGAAAAAATTGTAATTAACAATAAATGCATACGTGATTAAGGGAAATGTTACTAACGAAACCTTGAATCATTTCCTAAATACAAAATTTAAATTGATTTGGAAACTTTTTTTTTAATCAAATCACTTAAATATACCATTGACATTCCATAATGTGTACAAAAAAGAAACCATTACTTCATGATAAAACCAGGCTAATGGAGTGGTCATATGAGGACAGGGAGTGAAAGAGGGTCTGCATACTTGAAATCACAGGTGGTCATCTGGATCCAGTCATGTGGGAGCTCATGCAGCTGCACCAATTGTGATGTGTGTGCATTGATGCGACCTGCATGCACAAACACACATAGTTATACACAAAGACACACACACAAGAAAATAAGTAAGTTAGGATTCCATTATGAATTTCATTTAGACAAGAACGGTTAAGCTAACAAGTTGCATGCTGCTTCTTGGTAGCTCAGTACTACGTCATGTTATTTGACTCTGACAGTCACAGTACAGTGAAAAGACCTGTCTCTACAAGCTCTACATGAGCACATGTAAAGTGCTTTCACATAATGTAACAGCTGAAACATTCCACAGTACTATTTTATATATATAATATATTATTATTTATTATATACACACACACACACACATATGTATGTATGTATGTATGTATATGTGTGTGTGTGTGTGTGTGTAATTAGTGTTTATTACTGAAAAGTCAACCACAGTTTTACTGGCTCATACCCCACCCACAAGCAACCATCACGAAGTCAAGATTTCCACTGCTGTAATGTCCACATTAATCATTAGTAGAGAACTGCAGTTTTATTTTTTTTTTAAAAATTGATCTCTACTTTTTTTGCTTAGTTTTTGAGAGAAAACAGACACAGAGAAAATCAAATCCAAAGATCAACACATAGCAGGCTGTAGGTCTATCCACCCTCTACAACTGAGTATGTTCAAAGTAAAAGCAGTGCTCCACTGCATTCAAATACCAAGTCCTTGAGAACTCATGCCAAAATATGCCTTAATAAGAGAGTGTGAACTGGAGGTCTTCTCCAGGGCAGCATCCTGGCTTAAAACCAAGAACAAGAAGAGAAGGGGTCTAGACAACATTAATATTAACAATAATAATAATAGTAATAATTGACATTGCTTTAATTATAATAAATTAATGTTACATGTTCTTTACATATTTAGGTTTAAAGATCAAGCTTGCCTGCTAGTAAGTATCAAATAAGAAATATCAACTATGAGCATGTGCCTACTCCCTTGCATTCTTCTAGGATTGCACAGTGGTTGAGAGTTCCCTGAATGTGAGCCAAATGTTTCCTCATTCCTTTCACTTTTTATCTTAACATTCATCAAACTATTTTTATCAATATCATAATATCAGGAAAACTAAAATACTAATGTCACTGAAATGCACACTTAAAAATGTATAAGTATTCCTACATGTGTATGAAATGTTGATATTTAATATTAGTTTTATTGCAAAGCAACCCCCTGCTTTTATATACATGTGCCTAATGCTTGGTGAAATACATCTATATTGTCTAAGAGATGTCTATATATGTGGTTATAGCTGTGACATTTTAATATTGATATTTACAGTTAAGTTAGATTTTCTTCAGATTCTGTGAACTAATAGTTTAAAAAACATAAAATAATTTATAGAAATGTGTTTTTGTGTTGATAGCATTTACAATGTGCAAGGTTCCTTCAGGTATATTAGACATCCCAGTACAATTACGTATCTAAAGTCATTATTATCTGATACTATGCTACATTCTGGAAATATGTTAAACTGTTATTTGTTAGTGCGTTTGCTAGGTGTGGTTTGCATAAAAAAGAAGCAGGTTTCCAGTCTTGCCATACCAGTAAAGGCCAATGAAAATGCATTTTTTTGGTTGAATTCACACAAAAACTTTGCTTCACTGAAATGCTTCACTGCAGCCACACCCACCACTGATTTAACACCCCTGACTCAACTACCTTGTGAGAATACACATGCTCTAAAATGTGATGGGAAATACAGTTGGGTAAGATCCTGAAGAAACAGAAAGAGGGTAGCCAGGCGAATATCTTGTGAAAGGGAGAGAATGCTCTTTTAGAAAAGCAAGTCAGTGTCAAATGTGGAGAAAAAAAATAAGTGGAAAACAAATACTGTGAAATCAGTGTTCAAGTATGACAAAAGGGGTTCAAAGGGGTCATCAAAGTTAAAGGGTAAGCTTAAAAACACTGATAAATCATATTTATTTTCTTTTTTTGATGTTTGCATTCATGTTGGATGTACTTGGAATTCAAACATATCTTTAAAAATGAATACATATGTAAAACATACAAGAATATACAGATATTTTCTATTTGATCTGAATAATAGAATATTTTAGAGCAGTGATTTTAGAGCAGTGATTTTAGAGCAGTAAAAAGTGACTGCTGAAAAACTTTCTGAAAACTAAGCCAGCTTGGGAAAGACTGTGCTGACAAAGCATGCACACACACACACACCCTTTCATTTGTCATTTAGTCTAAGGTTAAAAGGCTGGTAGCTATGACAACAGTGTCTCCAAACAAACTCCCCACCACACAGACCATGTGAGTCATGTAGGAGGTAGTGGAAAGAGCAGCTTCCTCTAACCAGTGACTCCACCTCTGCCCTTCTCTGACTCAGAGAGAAGACGAATGAGATCTTACTGCTCTAAACAAACTTTAACTAATCTTGTACAGTACCACTCCCTCCCCTTACACTCACCACTACTAGCTGGAATGAACAAAGAGTACTGAGCAGTTACCATGAAAAGCAAAAGACGGTATTTGAGCAGACTCCACTCCAGACAGACAGTCATTACACCCTACTTATAGATCGTAACAGAACAAAGCTCACTTCAGATTATCTCATTGTCTAAAAATGAATGCACATAAGCTATAGAAACATGTAGCTCAGCTGTAAAGTGACATACCTATGAAAGAGTTTGTCCTGGAATGTAGTAGCTGCTCTGCCCAGAGACGGCAGGATTCGCTGTAGGTCAGGCTCTCTGCTCCGTAACACAGCTGGTACTCCAGCTTAGGCAGCACGTGCACTGGGACAGCCTGCACCAACACAGATTGCACGGTTACTCTGCACACAGATCTGAAATAACACAACCTGCTGGTAGTTTTAACATAGCAACTTACTTATCAACAACAGACTGCTCAATATATCTGCCCTTTACATACTTAATGAGCTATAATACAAGTTTATATTAGCTACAGTACATTTCAATGGACTCTTATCACAGCATTGCCAGTCATTGCTTTGGCAAATTGTGAATGGGAAACCTAGTGACTCGAATCACAACTGTCAAATATTCTGATATGACCTAACAGCAGGATCATGGATAATGCCCTGCATGGGAAAGTAAGAGTATATTTACAGAGAAGGTGTGGAGTATAATCCATGCTGACCTGCAGTTCAAGTAACAGTTAGACATACACAGTTTTTCTTCTATCACCAAATGCATATGTCACACACCGTCTTAAAACCTCTTCCTACCCAAATAATCTCAAATCAGTGCTTTATATGAGTATGATTTTGCTGTTTATATATTTCACCCCTGAAAAGAAAATACATATAATACATATCAACTCATAAATACATTCATTTGTATTAAAGGAATATGGATTTCTCTCATTGTATCCTTCAGAAGGCTTAGTTGTGACACTATGTTAACTAACCCCACCCTGAAGGGCTGCACTTTAGCCTGCATATTTCTCAGTTTGTGATTGTGTAAATGCTACACCACAACCAACATTAAGATTAATACAGTGGTATAATTCAATAACTCAGTAAATCTAATACAGCATGATAGAAAAACTATTTATTCTGAGGAATGTTGCACCAGTTTCTGCCATCATATGCAGCCATTTTTGCTACAGGAATACAAGATGATCTGAAACCTGTTTCAAAGTATGCCCCACACAGCACTATGACCTACACTGTAAGAGGTTTTATGTATGAAGTTTGCACAAATGTTAACCTGGTGGTTCTAAACTCCAAACACCAATAATATCTTCAATGTTCATATTTGAATTAAGTTTGACTGCACTGCAAAACCTTTGAGCTTCAAGTACAGCTCGGCTTGACCTGCTATACCTAAAATTACATGGAGGACTAGTGCCAAGACTCTTCTCAGTCCTGGTGCTCAGATGGTGGAATCAACTTCAACTGACTGTCCGAAGAGCGGCCACTATTACGGATTTCAAACACAGACTGAAGACCGACCCACTCAGGTGAGTAATCCAAGTTTTTGCACTTATACTGCTCTTAACTCCTTCCTTTCTAGATACAAACACAGACTATTCTTTCCTTCAAGGTTTGAGCGCTAACTAGATTGTCTTGTTTATTGCACTTACTACATTTTGTTGTTTCTATGTATCAGCACTGGTCCTTGTTCTGACAAGCATCTGAGCTCAGAGGGAATTTGGACCCTATCCTATTTGTACTAGCTCGGATACACATTCTGTCTGAACACTAAGCACTTTTGTGAGCCACTCTGGATAAGAGTGTCTACTAAATGCTGTGAATGTTGTTCAAAGACACCACATTCTGACATAGCTTTAATTCTTACCCATGTTAATGCTGAATTAAACATTCACAGAAAAAAAATGTTTAGGGAATCTCACTGAAAATGTACTCACCTGAAAACTGGAATTATGATGCCTAGAGTGAGCAATTTCCACAGTGCTGCGTACCATCAGTAACAGGTCCAGCAGGCTGTAGAGCTTGTACAGCACACTGGACTCATGTGGAGGCTCGTAGTCCTTCTCATCCTCAGCAATCCCCAGCAGCTCCTCATTCAGCAGTCCTGCCACAGCCGCAAACACAGTTCTCTTCAACAAAAGCTCCCAGAGCATGCAGATCAAACACACTAAATAACAGTAGTGATTCACTGCTACATAAACTCAGAGTGACTTTTCAGGAAAAGGGCAGATTAAGGCCCTTCTAAACATATTAACAGCAGATAAAAATACATTTACTTATACTTAATTACTGTTAATTACTGTTGAAAAGTGTATTTTATTAGATGGGGTGGTGTACTGTTGTATTTTCAAAGCTGCTCTTTCATTTTACTCCATAAATGAACCACACAAGCAGTTACGTTTTTACAGAACGCAGAAATGGCAGAAATAAACTCTGGTTTTATTAATCCTACTCAAATTGGAAATCTATTAAAGGCATCTGTGTATAATAACAATTCATAACACTTTATACAGTTTATATGTTTAGTAAGAAGACTTCATGAATAATACAGTATTGTGCAACCATTAAAGCCAGGTGTTTTTTTTAAATGTTTATCTAACTGCATAATGACTAAAAAAGTCAATTAAAGAACAAAAGTATATATACACACTGAAAAACGAACTTAATATTTGCATAATGTTGCTCTGACAAACAGTAATGTTCCCCGTGTGTGTGTATATATTTATATATACACAGTACTGTGCAGAAGTCTTAGGCACCTAAGGTAATTATATATATTTAAACTAATGCCTTCTCAGTGAGCTCAAAAGTTAACCCAATACTTACTGGAATAATGTTATTTGGTTTTATTCTAATATTGAGCTTTATCTTTTGTTTATTTGTTTTTTAGCAAATAAACACTTACTGGTCAGATAAATAGCTTTTTAAATCTCATAATCTCTGATGCATAAAATGTTTGCACAGTACTGTATATAGTTTTTTGGTTAGAATACTAACTTTTCGCTTGCACTGTGAACTGAGGGGTGTCAGTTGCTGCAGTCTGTTTATCAAGGCCTTCTTCTGATTCCAGGTAGGAGGAGACACAGGGCTTAACCAGAGAGTGAGGGTGGATATTTAGGTTGGGCTCTGGAGGTTTACAGTTTGGGGTTTGTGCTTTTGGAGACTCTTGACACTTGCTTGTGGAAGATTTCAGCATAGCATTCTGCATACGCAAGATGTGCCCTAGCTGATCACAGTCCTCAGAGACTCTTGGCTTTTTGGCTCCTTTCTTTGTTCCCTTGGCTGGGGTGGTGGGGCTTAAATGGATAGTGGGATCTGAGGTTTGATTATTGAAAGAAGTTGTGGTGATGTCCAAGATGTTCTTTGGAGCAGGTAAAGATTCCTGGGGATTTTTTTTAGAAGGATCCAGTGGAGAGTCTGGATAATCAATGATGAGCTTTTCCTCATCAGAATCCATATTGAGCTCTAAGCTGGACCTCATCTTTTTGGATGGAGGACATTCGGAACTGAAGCACACTTCTGCACTTGAACCATTACTACTCTTAGTGTCTTCAGACACATTGTTTGAAATATCCCCATCACTCTTGGCCAGTGAACTGTCATCTACAACAGTCTCTTCTTGCAATTCTTCCTCTACCAATGGAAGGGGTTGTGAATGAACATTTTTAGGTGTGGAAGTGACAGTCAGAGGGAGATTATCTGAGTCTAACATTGAAGTTTGATTTTTGTAGACTGCTTCAGATTCAGGAGCTTTTACATTATTTTTAAGTTGGTAGGACTCCCCAAATGACTCTAATTCAGTTACATCCACATCAAAATCTATGCCGCTTTCGCCAAATGAAACCACTCTTATAGCTCTCTTTTCCTGAGAGATAAAACAGAACACAGAATTAGTATATACATATAAAAAAACAGCATCTATCCAAACAATTAAAACTGACTGTGGATATGCCATTTCCATTTCCCCAAAATACAGTAAGTATGAAAGAAAAAAACGGTACCCCACTGAAGAAAAGATTTACCTCTGTGCTGAAATCTGCTTTCCTGGAGTTGTCCTCTGATGTGAAGTAAAGCACAGGTTTTGATCCTGTTTTCTTGAAGGCCACTTTTATGCTCTCCTCATGAAAGAGATGATTTCGCTCTCTATAGGTCATCTGTGTCTTCAGCAGAGGAGGGTCAATGTACACGGTTTTGGTCGGAGTGTTACCTGTGCAATTGTAATCATATACAAAAATAAGTCTAAAACAACACCATTAATTCAATTTACAATATTTAAGACAAACAAAAGTCCAATGATGGTTGCAATCTCTACTTCACACCTGATTTGATGAAAGAAACTGAATATATGGAAGGCTGTTTATACCACATAAAATAAAAACATAATCAACACCTATTTTTTTATTGCCATCTCATTATTTTGAGATACTATCTCAGTATTTTGAGATACTAAGTGAGGTTCTCTGTCTGCAGTCAGCCCGGATATCCACCACTTGTGATGTATCCATCTGTAACACAGATGTAACACACTGTTTGCTGGATGTGTGTGTATGTGTTGGTCAATAAACGACACCACCTTTTCTGTCTGATCTAATTGTGACTTCATGTCTGAAGTACTCCTTGATTATGCAATCCCCATTCTCTTTTCCTCTCTACTAGACATTCTCAAAATATTGATATAGCATCTCAAATTTATGACTTAGTATACCAAAACAGTGAGAGAGTATCTCAAAATAATGAGACAGAAATTTATTTAGTTCTCCAAGGAGAACAAAGAAGGTTGTAGTAATATGATGGCTGATCACTGTGGAGACAAAGGTAAAATTGTAAAGATAGCAATTTACTTAATAATGTTAAAAAAAAAAACACACATTAGGTGCTGGTTTTTTGTTTTAATAATGTGTTGGAAATGCATTTCCATGTAAATCAGAAGGACAGCTTTTGTGGAGAGCTCATTAGGGATAATGAGGCAAACTCTCACCTTCTCCGGGGTTTTCCTTCACACAAACTGGCAGCTCCCATGCCTCTGTGTACCCCGCACTGTTGTTTAGGAGCTGGAGCAAGGCTTCCTTTGCTAGACATACATGAGGCTTATAGGTAGCACAGAGCTTCTCTGCATTTATGTCACTGCTGATAGCCTGCAAATTAAAAAGAGTAAAACTGTTTTCGCCAAAGCAAAGTCAACTGCACCATCTAGTGGTATTTTAATATAAAAAAAATTAGGTCATCCAATTACTGTATATCATAATTAAGGCCAGATCACTGAGAAAAACACTTACTCTATGAAAATGGCTGGCCTTTTTAAATGGAGGAGTCACCGCTGAAACAGAGTCATAATCCACAGAAAGTTGTGTTTCTTTTGGAATGATGTTTTTTTGTACTATATCTATGTTGCCCTGAATTGAAAGCACAAGAACCAAATAGCTGTCAGTGCAAAGTTCTTACATTGTTGTAAATTCTTTTATAAAATTCTTTAGGTGTTTTACCAAAGCAAGCAGCTGTTTTTCAAAGTTGAGGGAAATGTTTGATACAAATTTTCCCCCAGTCAGGCTGGTGACTGCATGAATACTGTAAAGCTGAGGGTAGTTCATCATACAGTCCAAGCTCGCTTTAAAATATTCCTGTTAAACAGAGATTTTTAAATGGTCATTCGATACAAAGAAAGGACAAAAATATTGTACAAGGCACATAGAAGAGACTGTAACTTTATGTAAAACAGTCCTATACCTCTAAATAGCGAGTGGCTCCCAGGGGCATGTAGTTATATTCATCAGCACATATTTTGGAGACATCCTGCAGATACTTCATAAACTCTGCAACCTCATTCTTCACCTTCTTTATTAGTTTTAATCACATAAGAGAATAAAATGATTTATATTTTTGTGCCAAATATATATAATAATCTGTAGGAATATGTAAAGTAAACAAATAAGACCCAGCTTACCTGTGTAGCATGAATTTTGTGCTTGCTTTTAAGTAATTGTATATATATAAGTCGTTCTTTGCATGTGAGGGTTGAGTAGCAGGGATAAGGTACTTTTGGGTCAGGGAACTCTTCTTTTTCCTTAGTCTTGCGGTCAGATTGTGTGTCATTGCAGTCTGAAACAGAACCAGCAGAGCTCTGGCTCGTTCTGCTGTTGTTCTGTGGAGTGACGGTATTGTTTTTGGGTGGCCTTTTCTCTGAGGAGTTTCCAACTGGCCTTGACTTAGGTTCTGCTTTCACTTCAACATTTAAATCCGCACTAAAGATAAAGTATTGCATGATGTTTAATGAATCATTACAATATTATTAATACAAAATGTATAATAACATGATGGGCCTAAGTGATAAATACAGAACGTGGTGAAGAAACATTTTCAGTAACAAAGTAGACCTCTGTAGAAAGTAGCAGGAACGTACCTCTGTAGAAAGGTCCATAGCTCTTTAACCGTGGGTGCCAGAGAGAATCTGTCAAAGGCATCTTTGGAATATGAGATAGGACCACTGATGGGAGCCTGATCCCTGCACAGAGAAGTGGATTAGACACTTTCTTGGACACTGCATCGGCTATCACACAGTCTGGACCTGCACGTTCTTTTTTTTTGGCTCTGTTAGTTTGGTGAAATAACTTTGCAAGTACAAGTAATTGCAGTCTTCTAATAATACAACTTTACATCAAGTACAAAACTAAACGCTGTGGACTGAACTGCAGTGCATTACATTATCTACCAGCATGTGTGTATCCCAGTAAAAACTAATATTTACCAGTTATCTCTGGAAACACCTGCTATAAATGTTCCTTCTTACCAAATCATAACAACGACCAAAAGAGTGATTCCACATTCCAACAGTGAAGGGCCATTTGTGTCTCAATGATGTTGCACTTAAGTAACAGGTCAAATGAATGTAAAAGCCATTCTAAATACAGAACTATATTTTATTCACAACAACATATATGCACATTTCTGATAAACAGCTTAAACCATTATGAAAATCACATCAATTAATCATTCAGAGTGGTTTGTTCACTATAACTTCACGCTAAAACCTTTAAATCATTTCATAACTTTACTACTTTTCCTTTATGTGTGAATACGTTTATGCTACAAAAAAGTCATTCCTCACAGATTTGTTAATATTATTTTAGAGGAATTTAGATTTCCTTAACAGAAAGAGGTAAAATGACCTCGTTTATTTATTTTCAGGGATATTGACTGATGCTTTTAAATTGCAAACCCTCTGAAGGCTACAGAGCGAAAGTAACATATTTTGAAGATAGACTAACGGCTACCTTAATGTCCTCAGGTCGTCGTCACTGTATGTGTTTGTTAATATTATTAAACCAGTGTCACCTGGAAAATATCTTCTAGGAGATATTGTATTCCTTTCTGAATATATTAATAGAGACATTCTTAACTTCTTGATAAACTAGATTTAAAACACGTATCTAAACCTTTAATTTCAGATTTCTTGATGTTAACGGTTGCTATATACTTGACGGGTTTAAATGACACTCAACGATGATATCAAACAATTCTCTTTCCCGAAGCGTCCAACATTAATGACTTCACAATAATGAGCATTGATACAACTACCCACCATCGCTGTCCTAACAGATATCTATTAAATCACCACCTCTGTGTTAAAATATGTAGCTAATTCTGCGAATAACTCACCAGTTTAGCTCCATGTGCGCTGTTTATAATTCACAGTGTAGTGAGTGTCAACATTCCAACCAGCGCACTACAACACTACATAGTGTGTAAGAAAATAGTGCTCCACCATCAGGAGTGCATTTATAAGTGTAGTTTGTGAAGTGAATGAGTGTGTGGTTTAGAACGCTGCATATACGTCACCATCACAACAGCCCCGCAGTAAACACTCGCCGTGTGGAATCATCATCGGAATCATCAAGTTCCGCCACAAGTCAATGCTGGGTCATGTTTTTCTTCTGTTTCACTTTCCAAGTGACTGCGATCCCTTTATAAATAAAGGCTTGACGCGAAACTGTGTGGGAATGTATTTATACGAGAATGAAGTATAAATTAAGTCATTTTCGGGCCTTAATTTATTTTTTATGTTTACTGCTTGCAGAGCTCTTGGGCTTAGTTTCCAGAAAACCTTGTAGTATTTTGTAGACATTTACTTTTCTAAACAAACCCTGAACCATATGCATGTCTTCAGAAAGTGTTTAATGTCAGTAATAAAAATAATCTGTGGGTAGTGTTTGGCATTTAATTCTACAGTGAGTGTGTTTTTTAAAAAATCAATTTTTGAAGACAAAATGTTTAAAGCAGGGTTTTTATTGGGATGTGAATTAGCAATTTAATTTCAGTCTGTTGTTGATTTTATAAAGCACTTTTTATCATTTGAAACAATGCATCAAACAATTAAAACATCATTTACATTTCCTTTTGCACCTTGGAAGAAGAATATCAAAAACTATCATTGGGTGTTGACATTCTTTGAAAATGTTATTTTAAATTAAGGAGCTGTATGTCTATGTGGTTATGTTTAGTGTTGTATTTCATTCCAGTCACAGGAGTCTGTGTTTGTTGCTGGTTGAGAGCATTCACCTGAACGCAAATAATAATAATAATAAAATAAACAGTCCTGGAATGTTTTATTCACAAAAACACAGTACTGTGGAGGAGTAGATCCTACATACAAGCCATGACTGAAGCATGCTGGACTGACATCAAGCAACTGGCATTCTCTCAATACCCACAAATAGTACTATATATTTTGAGCAGCTGGATTTAAGTAGAGCTTAAACATACAATTGAGGTTTTTGTTTTTAAAAAGAAGCAAATACTACAACCCTTTGCCTGAATTGAGTTGTTGGTTTGTCTCAAATGTATTATGTCATTCATTTGGGAGCATTCACATCTTTATTTAGAACTCGTCTTAAACACAAAGACATTATTGTTACAAGTGCTCGCCAGCTGACATCTTTATATCATACCAGAGAGCTTTCTGAAACATGTTGTATAATGCAACAGACAGTTTCAGCGAAGATTTCACAAATATATCTGATTTAATATGGTACCCTCTAACGTTGTTGATTGGCGTGCCCTGTCTTAGCGTTTTGACAAGAGATGTTGAAAAAAAAAATGGCTTATTGGTGCCATCTACAGGTCAGAGTGTGTAGTGCTCTTAAGTTGACCATATATTTGCCTGGGAAATCAGTGTTTACATGAAGATGAGCCATTAACCCAGGCACTAAAGTGTCTGAATATTCGGTCATGTCGAGAATATAATGGCAATTATTATATTCAGCATTCTTCTGCAAAGAGCTGAAGTTTATCAGAAACTACACTCTTCTTTCCAGAAACCCTTTGGTTTAAAATAAAATGCTAACGTTTGAGAGAAAGGTGGAAACAACAGCAAAGCTCTCAAGATAAAATCACCAACAGAATTCTACAGAAATGATTTAATATTATTTATGACAATGTTAGTGAAACAAAAGTGCTATAATTAATGAATGTATTAAATTATCAAACGTAATTTCTCTGGAAAATGCAAATCCATCAAGAATATATATATATTCTAGTTATTTTTTTAAGGAATTCACATCACTACCTGAAATAAACTGTAAACCCATGAGTTATAAAGTATGCTCGTGTAAGTAAGTGGCACAGTAAATAAGAGCCCATTACAAGCGGTAAATTTTATTATGGGATAACAGCACATAAAGCACATCTAAAATCGATGTGTCCAATGCACTTTTAATAAAGGTAATATTAAAGGTACAGTTTCTAAGTACAATATAACAACATTCATATTAGAATGAAAAGTATTTAAAAGACAACATTAAATTTCTTATTTTTCTTTACAGCTGTATTTACAAAATGAATCAAAATACTTATTTCCATATTTAAGAATCAGACGAAGAGAAGGAGCAAAACTACTATTGTGAAGATACTACCTTCTAAAGAGAGTTCAAAAGAGCTGGATAAAAAGGTACATGATCATCTGTCTCCATTTTAAGATCAGTAGCAAACGTGTGACGTAAAAATTTGTGACAACCACAAACCGGCCTCTGCATTTTCCCCACAGTTTAATGCTGCCAATGTGTGGAGTAAACCCCGCCCCCCATCCACATCCCAACCCAGCACCCCCCGGAGCTCACATTTAACAGACAACAGGAAAGAAATCCAAATGTGTATTATGCATATTTTACATACACATATGAATACTTAAAATACAATGCATTAGTCATTTGTTTGTAATTATGAACATAAATTGGAACCATCATAAAACAGGGGGAAAACAGAGTGGATTGTCTATTATCCATCCTTTCTTTTTTCTTTACAAATAGTCAGAAAAACAAACAAAAAGAACACTTCTTCATTCATGATAACAATCAGACTGAGCTGTTGAAATCAGAATGTATGTCTTATCAGCATTACAACGAGTTTAGGTTTTCTGCAGAAGAAGGGGGTGGGGGTGAGGGAATAAAGAACACAGACTGCGCATTGCCAGAAAGGTTTGCCAAATTAAACATACAGGACACTACGAGAGGCAGGAAAATGTTGTTTACACAGTCAAAAACAAACAACAAAATAGGTACATGAAAGGACACTGCATGAAAAATAAATTTGGAAACACAAGATAGAAGTCACCTACATGTGCAAATACATTATCATTTGAGTACATGATTGAACAGTGAAAACAATAGAAACAGTTAAATCATTTCTGCATCCTGGAGCACTGAGAGGCACTCAGTGTAGTTTGTTGTGTATTATTGCGAGTATAATCTTCATACTTGCTACAGAGAGGAAATGAGACATTTCAGCAGAATGAACCTACAACTGGCAATTTCAACTTATTGTACATTTACCATTTAACCACAGTGTGTACATGTGTGTGTGTGTGTGTGTGTGTGTGTGTGTGTGTACGTGCATACTAAGTCCTAATGATAGTGAGCTGACAGACTTTAGTCCTGAAAAAATAAAATAAAATAAAATAAAATAAATAAAATCCAATGCACGAAGCCAGGCTTCAGATACTGCTGTTATGGGTTAAAAATGAACCAGAACGTGGCTAAATGTTGAATCTTTATAGAAACCACTTTATTATTGAATTCCTTCCCAGCGTAGGACGCTCAGAAAAGTACCAGTAGGCAAGATATTTGCAAACTGAGCCAGTGGTTCTCACAATCAAAAGGATCAACACAATACTGTCTTTCTTCAGCTTGAACAATCTATTCTTCATGGTGACAAATCATAAATGCAATGTGTAATAGCTTCTTAATTAAATGACACTGCTTTTACTTCTATTCTTAAAATGAGCAACAAGAGCTGCATCCCAACACTAGCACACTGATACAGGTACTTGCTGGGTATTTACTGTAATTTTAAGCCTATTGTTATATTCATCATTACCCTTATTATTTATCGAGTCCTAATATCAATAATGCATCAATACTCGCTGAAATGAATGGACAAGTCGAGTGGCCTAGACTATGAATTAAGTATTTTTGTTCACAAAAGTAACTTACCTAGCACCACACATCAGTTTAACACAAAATTAATGTCAGCACACCCTACCTCTATCAAACTAAGTCTAAAAGAGAGAAGTATACTAAAAACAGAGATACTGTACAGCATGATGTATTCAATAAACAGATAAATATTTGCACTGAGTAGGTCTTAATAGCAGTATTTTCTTCTTACCTATACAGACAGGAGTTACAAAGTTACCTTTATACATGTGATCAATAATAACATTAAATATTGTGAATTAAAAGCAGAAAGGTGAGGGGGAGAGAAAGAGAGTGAAATTAAGCTGTACAGTTTACAGGCCATATGAAGTTCATAGTTCTCCACCTGGGAACAGAACCAGTCAAATATACACAACAAAAACTGTAATCTGAGAGAGAAAAAAAAGGAAAGGAACAGAATGTGATAAATAAGAAGTGTATTTACATGCAGATGTCAAAAGCCTATGCACAAAGATGAATAATAATAATACACCATATATATTATTGCTTGACATTCGATTATGGCTAAAATTTTCTGTTTGTTTTGTGTGGTTTTTTTTTTTTTTTGCCTTTTTCTTCTATATTCTAAAACATATCTCAATTATAAAGAACTGTATCAGCTGTGCTTTGGGGGAAAAAAGAAAACAAACAAAAACAACTCACATTTCAAAAAATGCAATGAAACAAATCGGTAGGATCTTAGTAACACTTCCACCTTCAGTTCAACACGGGCTCACAAGCATGACGTCACATGATAATTGCATTTCTCCAAACATTTCCTATATCAATAAATGGCTTTGGCAGTCTAAGTGCCTTTGCTGAAGGATTACAGAGTTAGGGAGGTGGTACACTGTAAACTCGATCTGCGCTATTTATGACTGCATAGGCCCTTTGATGTCAGATTTGCATAATGTAGTAATGAATGAAATTAATTTTGAGGTGCATTATGTCATGCTTGTGCAGACTCCTTGATAGGTTCAAGCGGAGTGCTACTAAAACCAAGGAAAACCTGGGAAAACTAAAATATCCATATACCATATCCTTCACCAGCTGACCCTGCTGCTCCTTGTCTACTTTATTAAAGCCTTGTCTGGGGTTTGACTTCATCAGTCTCACTCTTTCTCACACACACACACACACACGCAGAAGTATTGCTTTTTACAAAAAAAAAGGGTAGAAACCACACATTGAGCGTACTGTTTTACAGACTACAATACACATGGAAACAACCGATGAACAACTGGATCTTTTGTTAAAAACGAGTAATTATCTGTACATCAAAATGTCAATACCACAGAGATGATTTAGTACCTTTGCTTTAATTGAAAAAATAAATTTGTCCAAAGTTCTACGTATACATTGCAGCAAAGTATTGCTTTTAATACCTAATACAAACTAGACTGACAACAGGATGCTTGTTGTGGTAGAAAATAACTTCATTATATGGTGCAACTGGGTATTGTAATTGACTTTAGGACACATCCATGTGGATAAAGTGGACTGAAAGAGAACTACAACAGTCTTCTGTGTATCAAAGCTTGTTCAGAGGGAACTCCACAGCAGTGGCTACCCTGTAGAAACCCGTATTAGTAACGCACTACAAATTCCTGGCTCATGGGCAGAATCTGCTAGTGGAGCAAATAGTAGAAGAGGTATTTGGCACATAGGTTCATACAATATATGAGTGACAATTACAACAATCCCCATCCAGAAAAAAAGATAAACTACTGAAAAGGGTGACATTGCAGCTGATTGCTTAAAGGTGTTTTGTTCTCTTTTTAGGATCTCGGACCCTACTGTGCTGGAATAGATGATATTAGCAAAATGTGACTGGCCTGTTATTAGATTACATTATTCTTTTTATATATTTCTATATATGAAGGATCATGTGGCGCAACATGACATGGAGAAAAGGAATAATGACTCATGCTGAAGTATCTTTAGAATGTCTTTCTTTGAGGTCTATGAGATGAGCAATTTGAGACAAACCGACCAGAGAAACGCTGTAAGACGTGTATAACTTAAATCAAACAAGAGCAAACACTATGCTACAGAAATGGTCTGCCCCAGTACTTTCACACAAACGTTCTCCCTGAGCATTCATAATGAAATCCACACACTGCCAATTCATAATATTGAAGCAAAAGTTCAGTTGGATTGTCATTCACAGTTTGACAAATGTTCTTATGCGGTTTTATTAGTCGTCTGGTCAGCAACACCAATCAAACACATTACACTGAATAACAAAACATGGCTTCTGATCTGTTGTTTATGTTCATTCTCTCATAGGCTCTTGTGTAGAACATCAGGCTGATACGCCACGCTGACCCTGGTAACAAAACTGGGGCTACCATTAATATCAAATAAAGGTACAGGAAGAAATGAAGGACAAGATCAATGTGCAACAACATCCATAAGACTGGGCATGAAATGAAATCCACATATTTTGCTCAGAGGCAATTACCTCATTATCAGAAAAAAAAGCCTAAAGTCCTTCTTTCATTTTCTCATGTGAATGAATTGACAATTGTGTCCAACAGAGTTAGAAGGACAACTCTTCCCTGAGGAAAATAGGACTTGTACACACAACGTCATGAAGAAATGAAGATGATGAATAGATCCTAATATTGATTTGATGTCACCAGGTTGGAGGAGCTCGCTGTTTGGCAGAAATATTTGCTAAATGTGTATTAGCAGAGTGGTATTTCTGGATCATATGTGGATATTATAATAGTCACGTCATAGTTTAACTGGAATGTTACAACACGATCTTACACTGAATTATGTAATGTAGGAGAAACTTCTATGGCACGTTCAAAGGGTTTAGATTCACTCAACACACAACATATTCAGAAAGAAAAAAACTACTAATACTACCATTGTCTAATTTTCCAAGAAAATGCAAAACATTAAATAAAATAAAACAATTCTAATTATTGCAGGGATAAGTGCTCTATAATCTCACTTTCTTTCTCCCCCTCTGCCTCTTTCATCAGCTTATGCACTGTACATATTACAAAAATAGAACTTTTACTACCAGACAAGGCTTTGAATATTTCATTCTCTCTTTTTCTTTTAAATTCTTTAACCATATTTTAGTCATTGTCACAGCTGCTGGGCAAAGGCCTTTCTAGAGAGTCTGTTTTTTAAAAGAAAACTCCACACACAAACACAACTCTCCTAGACACTCATCCACAAAACCTGACGAAGGTGAATTATACAGGACACTTGGTTTAACTTGAGTAAAAATCTCATAAGATACTGAGACTTGCTGCAGGTTCTCCACCACTAGATGGAACTGTTGGCTAGTGCAAAACTTGTGCTGAAGACTCCAGCCACATGTCAATTCTAAACCCTGTGCCCGTCACCCACACCCAGGTGTTTGTTTCTTTAATGTGCTGTAAATTTGGATGGAAGGTAACCATGGCAGAACATTTGATTAGATCAAGTAGCTGAGTATTAAGACACATTCTAACGTGGCTCTCAGTTTCCTATATTTACCGACCAAATGGGAGCTAGTTTACACAGAAAACACCCTCTTCAGAGCGAGACATGGTTTTGTGGATGGAGAGAGTGTTGGCAGTGATTTCAGAGCTAAATAAGGGTCAACATTTCTAAATATATCAAAAAGTGGACAAGCTGATCTAAGATTACACCGCACCCTGTCCACACTTCCTGTAAGTGCTAAAACAACTTGAAAACAGCATTCTACCTCTCCTCCATTAGCCTTTACCCAGCATCCATCTTAAACCCAACCCATTCTCACACAGCGCTGTAGGAGCTTCCAACGTGTAGCCTCTGAGACTCTGTGGTTTTCACTTGTATTTCTTTTTGCACATGCAACACATCACTAGGTAAATATACAAGTCTTAAATTAAAGAAAGGTGCAAATAAAAGTGCCTTATCAATTTCAACAATTAAGAATAGTCTAGCTACTAATATCATACATGTTATTTAAAATAGATTCTATAAACATTACTTTTTCTGTATAGTAAGTACTTATGACCGTATACCCTGTAGCACATTAGAAAACAGGTGGAATGGACCCTTGCATTGTGGCGGTGTGCTCAGTTAAACTGCAAGCACCTGTCCAGAAAAGGATTTAATAGCAGATGGCCTTACATGATATCACTAAGCAACCATGGTGGATGGAGTCTTCGACAGCTAAAAGTAATTGCATTTTTTTTAAAAACTAGAATTACCAGAATTCTACGTATGTTTTTTTTCTTCTTCTTTTTTTTTCCACGATTGTCCTTATAAAGGTGCCGCATAACGTCACCCTATGCCAACAGCTCTGTTCCACATTCCTTGAGCGCTCCTTTCATTCTTTCTCCTCTTTCTCTCTTTTCTTCTTCCATCCCTTTCTCTGCCTCTTCTTTTACAACCTCTTTCAATGCCAGTTTGCATTTTGAGAAGAGGCTTTCTCAGTAAAAGAAGAGAGGTGACTCAAGCTGGCTCATGCATATTGGATAGGTCAAAATCCCTGCATGTAAAATAAAGGTGAGGGTTTTGTGCTCTTTTTTTCACAAGCATTTTAACTGATAGGTTTAAAAAGGAAGTCTTTAAAATTTTATTCATTTCTGGATGTTGGGGGGTATTCTTTTAAAAGTATAATATAAATAAATATAAAACAAGTTTAATAAAAATTTTGTTCATCATTAGGAATTGTCACAGGAACATTCTGATGTGTGCATGAGTGCTTCAGCTTGAGCCAGGGAGAGAGAGAAAGAGAGGGAGAAAGAGAGAGAAAACGAGTGTCTTCATCTTCTCGTCCTCTCCCCTGGGCCCTCACAATCCCACCTGTGTCAAAAAAAAGGAGGGGGATAAACCTCGCAAATTACCACTCCGAATCAAAGCCGCCACTGCCTCATGCCCTCCCAAAGGAAAAACAACAAAAATTCGGGAAAATTGTGTGTGCAGCAGGTTAGCTGTCCTGGGTTTTGTGTGTGTGCGTGTGTGTGTGTTTATGTGATCGGCGTTGTGTGCTGTGTATGTGTGTGTACATGTATTTGTGTGCAGGGCACTGATAAAGTGTCTTAGATTCATGCTCGACATTCCCCACGGTGTTATATCCCCAGAGGGCAGGGTGAAGGGGCCGCTAGCCGTCCACAGGCATGGACTGCTCAAAGTCCGATCCAAACAGCTCCTTGTATAATGGGGGGAAGTGGGTACGCACAATGTCTGGGTATATTGCTTTGAAAGCAGTCAGCTTCTCTGTATGCCTGCTGCACAGCGCTCGCAGTGTCGATACTTTGCATATCAACTGCAGAGAGAGAGAGAGAGAGAGAGAGAGAGAAGAATGGTAGAGAACAAGACAGGGGGCAAGAAAGGACAAAAGAGGGAGAGACAGATAGGGGAAAAGGGGAATTGAAGAGAGAAGGAGATGAAAGGAAAAAAAAATAAAGGTGCAAGAGGTTGGAAAAGAGAATGGGAAAAGGAAAGATGGGGAGGGTAACACAGACAGGTTTGTTACTGTGATTTAATAAGGGAGCTCAGGGATGGAGAGAAGACGAGGAGAAGGGTTCTTGAAGAACCCAGGTCCTCCCTCCCTTTCACATTCCTGATCTCTCACAGAGTTACACACATCTACAAAATCCACTAAGTCTTCTGAGACTCTTACACGACACAGATGGGCCCTCTTCATGCACATTAGTTAATATTAAAGCTGTCAAATCATATAACGTTTTAATGAATGAAATCAGATATTCATTCATTACTAATCAGAGAACAGTTCTGTTTTTGTAATACAATAGGTCAAGAGCAGTAAAAATAAATGTAGATGTAATGTGTAGCCATGTGCAAAATATTTGGTTTAATAATAATTTGATGAACATATGTCATACACCAGTGCTAAATGTTTAAGAGCCCATATCACTGCAAATCTTCCTGGCATCACTAGAAAGGTTCTGTGTTTTATTTAAACACTGAAATTCCCAGGTCTTATGGTCTGTTATGGGAATCAATACCTCATGCACGCATGCTAATACATTTACATCTACACACACAGTCTGTCCACAGCAGAAATCAGAAGTAATCATTTTTGAATGAAGCTCAACACCTGGCAACCAATCAAAATAGATATCATTTAAATGTGTCAGTCTAAAAATGGCAGTAATAAAAAAAAATGGGAATATATCTGAATATATCACAAAATTGAAAGAACTGTTGTAGCAGCTTAGTTTCCAAATATGGACTTGACTTGAGTGTTGAACATTACTACAGATTATATTATACACATTTCACTACTTCAAACCTTTATATTACTGCTTCTACAGTGAGTATATAATAAGATAACAGTTTTTCATTTGTGTACCTTTGTCAATATGCCATCCTCTCTGTGGTTCTTCTGCAGAACATGTTGTAGGGCCAGCTGGATCTTCTGCTGCAGTTTCTCCACCTTCACCTTCTCCTGGAGCCAAGAACGGTCTGACATTCACAAACACAAAGAGAAACAGATGCCAAGTTAGTAATGAAGAAATCAGCCAATTTGTACAAAAGAGAGGCAGTAAAACAGCAGTGAATCTATATTCTGTCTGACACTGTGGAATGCAGGCCTTGCAGCTGGGCTGGTTTAAATTTGCTGTGGAATAGATATCTGATATAAAACAGCATGTTACTCATAGGCCTTCATGCGCAGAGACAACTGGGACTAGATTAGACTGAATGTGAAACATGGTAAAAACAGAAAAAGGCATCCCTGTGGTATATGTGTGAGCGCACAGTGGTAGAGAATATGTGTGTGTGGGGAGGGGGGGTTCTACCTGACTGCTTTAGAACTGCGTAGCAGCTGTTAACCGTGCTCCTACCTGCAGACATCAACACGAACGCTGAGAACAGGGCGAGCTCGTCCTCAGACAGGTGCATAGAACACAAGTTTTTTCCAAACTCGAAGACAGAGCTGATCAAGTCGTCACAGCCTGCCAGAGGTAGAGGGGGAGGGGAGGTAGGAGGGTGTTGGGAAGATGCAGACAAAGGTGTCAGACTCACTCTTGATCTTTAGCGCAGGAAAGGCATAAACATACACACACTCACACACACAAACACACATACATACACTGTCGAGGGCATGATGGCGACGCAACAGCAGCACCCGCATTACTGAGGGCCTTTATTCTCCCTTCTCCCAGTCACACACTAATCATGTTTTGGCAGATGAGTGCCGTTATGCAACCACGACTAGGGTCACTAACGAGACTTTTAGTAAAATCAATGACTGGAGGGGAGTCATTCTGATGGCAGAGCAGCAGCAGAAGCCTGCAGTCCTAGGCTCTCTCCCGAGCACAGAGGACAGAGGCTCTCTTGTTGGAGAGGCCACACGCATTACACTGAATAAGAAGCTATTGTTGCTACATCACTAAGAACGCCCATACAAACGCACACACTGAGATTCCTTAATATAAACACACACACACACACACACACGCATGCATGCACACACACTTGCCTCTCTCCCTGCTCACATTTGTATTCATTCTGGCATTTGGACAGCTTTCTGCCTCAAACGGCTTTGGATGTACGTAAGGTGCTACAGTGGAGGGATTTTTCACTAATGTCATGGCATTCAAACATAAATGTTATTTGCTTACACAAGAGAAATCCAATGCTTGGATTATGACTGTATGGATTACAGGCTTGATAAAACTCCCCGATAGGCACTCGATCATGCTTATGGTTTTTCCAGATAAAAGAAATATGCAGAGGGCTCAGCCTAGGAGGTGGTGGCTTGCTCTCTTCATAAAATTCCACATAAAACATGCAAGGTTTACAATACAGCATTTTGATGGTTAATTATAGAACTAACATTTTCTATAATCATTAATCTTATTAGTTAGTAGCAGTAAAATCAATCAATCTAGTTTGATTTCAAATTGGTGGATTAATGTTTTTAGAAAAACAAATTACTCTAGGCTTCATGGAAGTCCTGCAAACATAGCCTACTACAAACAGAGCTGTTCTCTAACCAATGTGTTTATATTTTGCATCTACAACATGCAAAACAATTCCTGTGTTCTAATGTCAGCTTAGCACTAACATTAATCCAAAATAATGCGAATGGAAAGCTCATACTCAGAATCCTTTTCTTGCATGATTTAAGGGAATATACACTGACTGAAAAACATCATAAAAACAAACACACCAAAACCTGAAGAGTTAAGGTGGGGGTGGAACAACACAGAACATAAAGTAATTTTCCACTTACCTAATGACTTAAACACATCAGGACCAGCATATTTTCCATCAAAATAGACGGTGTTGTTCTGAGGGTCAAAGGCACGGCACATTCTGACAAACACCACTTCCAAAGAGCCTAGAAACAGCCAAAAACACCAGCATGAGATTTGTCAAAGGACACTTGTGTCAAGTCTCTTAAATAACATAGTTCCCTTCCTCTTCAGTTATGAGCCACACTAAATGTTTTATGTTTGTTGATTTTCTGTCTAAATTAAAAACCATCTCACTTTCACTAAAATAGGGAATATGTAATCCGGTGATATCCATATAACAACAGGACCGCCTCCATGCCGACTGCGATCTCCCTTTGTGTATGTGTACTCTATGTGTATTTGCATTCCCATGTGTGTGACTCAGGTGGGCTGTTGTATTGTTGTTGTGAGTGGGAGATGTAATTCTGCTGAAGAGTGCTCACTGAGAACTGGATTAGAGGATAAACACACCGTAATGGAAGCCATTACCAAGCTTTAGGGAGATGCCACTGCTTTAGAATGTCACATCAGGCAAGGGATCCCTGTCAGTATGTCGTTATTAATATTGGCAGAGCTAGCACAAATATCATACAGGCACAGAACGAGGGAATGCAGAGCTTCAGGATTTGTTTGTGCATTGGAGAGCAGTTTGCCCTGTTTTTCAAGAGGGGAGAATTTAAACTGGGGAATATCTTTTCACATGTTTATCATTTCACAACTACTTAACTTACTCTATGTACTTGCCCCTGAATTCCGGATTATTTTTTTTTCTGTGAAAGTGGTGGAAAATGCTACAGCACTGCAGCTATCAAATGTACTGTAGAATTTTATGTTGTATATATACAGCAATAGTATAAGGCCCTAACTGATTTTTAATTTGTTTTGCAATCTAAAGAGATGCAATTTCAACAAAGAACATGAAGGTGTTTCCCAAACAGTACATCACTGAAAACCAGTGGTATAATCTGGGATAGCTTCTTTGGTTACATTAATATCTTGTGTTTTGTTGGTTGCTGTTACGTTGACCTGCTTGTTCGGCTTGTAGTGTAAATAATGCGTAAACAAAGCTAAGTTCAGTTGGCAGTCGTGTACATGCACACACACACACAAACACACAGTGTGTACCTGCTTTGAGCAGCACGATCTGATCATTCTGACAGAGCTCCATGAAGCCGTCGATGCGCTTGGCAAACTCCACCACATACTGGATGGCCTCTGTTATTTTAATGGCGCACAACTGCCACATGACTTCTCTGGGCTGGAGGAACAAAACAGACGAGAAGAACTCTCAATCCTTTTATTTTATTCTGTTTAAAGGTGTTTCAAGCAAAGCAAGTTTTTTCACATCAACACTGAAGTAAATGACCGGCAACCGATTATTAAACCGATTAATTAATTCTATATTTTTTACAGAGCTTGGTGAGGTATTAGCAGTTTTATTTAATGATGTAAACACAGTGTGTACTCTTAAGTTCAGAAAGTAAACTGCATTTTATTTGTTGTGTTTATGCTGAAACATGTATTAAATATCATAACTAACTCTCACTCTCTCTGGCTGTCACACACAGGCACACGCACATGAGCACACACAGAGCCCCTCTTTCGTTGTTTAATTTCTCTATTAAAGCTTCCATGTTTGATGTTACAACCCTTTCTAATACGTTTACTCAGCAAATTAAGAGATTTAAATTAAAAAATCATCAACTACTCTTCCTTTAACCAGTTTATCATTCATATCACACTACACTTAACTCTCTCCCCAAAATACAAGTATTAACATCTTAAATTGTTTTTGTGATTGATGTATTTTTACACCAACAGACACTGCTAATATAAACAAAATTCCATTGTGTTGATCTTACATTGATTATTTTATTTTACATTTATTCATTCATTGTCTGAAATTGCTTATCAGGTTGAGTTCAGGGTCGTGGTGGGCCCAGAGCCTACTTGGAATCACTGGGCGCATAACGGGAACACACCCTGGAGGGGGCGCCAGTCCTTCTCAGGGTGACACACATTCACACATTCACTTACACACTTAATAGGAGCTCTACTAAAACTGATCCTTCTAATTGTTTGCAGTATCAGCAACTTCTGAAGCCTGACCTAGCTGAAGAATAGATGTGGGTGTCAGCAGCTGTGGTGTGTGTGTGTGCATTTGTGTGTTAAGGAGAGTTTTACCTTGTTCTGGTAGCTCTCCATCTCTTCCTGCAGGAAGGCCTGCCAGGTCATCTGCTGCAGCTCCTCTCTCAGATACTGACACGTCTCCATGTGGGACTTGGAGATGTTCTGGGCCAGATGCTCTGCAACGGGCAGGAAGCACAGTGTCAAACACTCAGACACGCACCAACACACATGAACACACACCTCCCCTCACACAAACAGTGTACGCACAGATGTACTACACTATAAATCCTAGACACACTGCTTTATTTCCAATTTGCCAATAAAGCGAGGCTGCTATTAGTTGTGGAGGATGTTATTGTTGCAGAGATACGGAAGCAGAGATTTTCTCTTTAAGAGAAAGACTTACCCATGCAATATAACACACTGCTTTTAGTATGCATGTGTGATATTGCTGTTTTGCTTTTAAATTTGATTTAGAAGCTTGTTGACATTTTCCTCTACTACCTTCAAGATGAAGCTTGTGCTTGTGGAATATTTTAAGGGAATGTTGTGTGTGTGTGTGTGTGTGTGTGTGCGCGCCTGTGTGAGTGAATGAGGGAAGACTATACATGCGTCAGCCTTGAAAACAAAGGTCACATTTGCTTTCAATAAAAAAAAAGAGCAAAATGGGAAAAACACAAAGTATAAAAATCCAATCATGTTGAAAACACATCTGTTATAAGGAGTCCCAGAGCACAAGGGGAACCTAAAAAAATGATTTCCCTTGATGCGTGCCCTGCTGGATCCTGATTGGCCCTAATTAATGGAAACTAATTACAAAAAAGAGGCACTTTTAATGAGTCTTGAAGATGAGTCTCCAACCTCCTGCTATTTTAAGCCACCTTTGTGTCATTTGCCCCACGGTTGAGTTCTTCCCCATCTCCCACCCCCAGTGCAGCATCCCCCCAGCAGCAATCACATAGTCCCTATGCACGTTTCAACTTATTCCAACCATGATGCTCATAATCATTTAATCTGTCTTTTATTATTCGATTAATCACCTTATCAAATCATTATGCCTTCTGAGGTTGTCCCTAATTTTGCCTACAACCTCTCCAAGGTAGTACATAAATAAAAGCAATCAAAGGATTTAGAATTGTTATAAAAATTGTTGTATACAAAAATGTAAATATATTATTTTTAGGTGACAGTAGTGATATTAGTAGTTTACACAGTAGGGGTACAATGTCCAAAATAAATACAGCAAGCTTTATTTTCCAGAAATGACCATTTAAATTTTCAAAATGATTGAAAATCAATCTTCTCACTTATTTTGTGAGTCTGTACTTCTCTCCTGTTTCCTATACCATTTCTGCTGTGTTTACCTAGCTCTGCCATGGAGACAGTGGGGGAAGTCTCTCCATTGGTGAAGGAGCAGTAAGGGAAAAAGCCTGAGCCTGGCGTGAAGTCACAGATGGGCTCTGGCTTGATGCCGTTGATGTCCAGGCCGGACTGGTCAGGCGAGGGTTGAATGTCCAGGTAGAAGCTGCTGACACCTGAGTCTGGTTTGCTGCCGTCCGGCGTATGTCCGTCCATGTAGCCGCTCAGCTCATCATGCAGCTCGGTCAGGCCGTTGGCTGACAGCCCATAGGTGGGTGTGAGGGGCTCTGCCTCGCCTGGTTGCTGCTGGTGGTCCCGCTGCTGCTGCTGGAGCCGGTGTTTTTGCACCTCTGCATACAGACTGTCCCGCTGCTTCTTGGACATGCGTCCGAATTTCACCGCTGAGGAGAGGAGGGGGTAAAAAGTTGTCACACACTCTTTCGTCAGAAACTATGTAAAAAAAAAAGAAAACTAGTTATCATCTAAGAAAGTGGACTCCAACCCCAATAGCCCTGCAATAACAACAATAGACATGTTGAAAATAGTTTAATTGTTATGTATTTTAGTAAAGAAAAAAAAAGCATCAGACAGTAAATAATGACTTAAACATCTGTGTGTAGTGATTTAATATTGAATTACGTCCACAATATGAACAATTCTGTTTCTGTTAGTTTCTCTAAACCAGAGAACATTCCATCAACTCCTCCTGAATTACTTTGTTTACATTTTGACCATGTATTATTTAGAGAGCTTGGAAATTTGATGTAATGTCTTTTTAAGCCAAAGGCAAAATGAAATTTTTTTACGTCAATGTAATGGCAGTTTAGTTCAAGACTAAGATTTATATTTGACAGCCCTCCTTCACTGCTGAAACCAGAGAAGAACACTGTTAACATGTCTCCTTCAGTGACGTGGCCCTAAGACAGGGAGCTTAAGACAGCAGTAGTGAGAGCATGGCCAGCCCAGCGGGAATCCATTCTCTCCCACTGCATTAGGAGAGTAATTGTTGTAAAATACTTCCCCATTTTGGCATCTTTACAGCATTAACTTCCCACTGCATCTTACCTGTCAGATTAAGACAAGGCCAGCAGGCTAGGCCAGGATAACTTAGAGCGAACAAGACAAGGCACAAGACACAGAGAACATGTACAAGCCCAGTAAACAAAGAGTGCATGGAGAGCAACACTTGTCTATCAAAGGACGATTTTTTTAAAAGCTGATAGATCATTTTATTTGTGAAGCCTGCGTGTTTCAGAGTGGATCTGCACAAATTACTGCTCGTTAATAATTATCATCATATTAGCCATTGCAATATTTATATTGTAGCAGGCTACACTATGGAAAATTAGCCCTTTTAACCAGTCACATTTGTTATTACTCAGTACCTCGATACAATAGTGGGCACCAGATGATCTCCACACAGCAGACTGCAGCTCAATTTCCTGCTTGGGGTGGAACAACTCAACACACCATACCAATAGGAGGACTGTTTACATCGCATTAGCCTTCCAGAGCATGTGCCAAATGCGATAAACAAGTAACAAACATAAATGATTTTGTTCATTACCACTAATGTGACTATATGTGCGGGAAGTCACTGGACCCCTAACACCACTGTAGCTGATTCATGTTGTAGATTAGTAGGAGATAATTGACTTGGAATATACTCAGAACAGAAGGGGGTAAAAAAGAAAGAAACCAGTCCTTGCTGATGTGCTGAAAGGCCAACAGTGGCATAGACCTGAACACTGGTCTCTGAGCACAGTTAGAAAAGAAAAAGCAAAATAGGGTTATCTAAGTATGGCTTTATGTTCTTGACCATAAAGCCATAAGTGGAGGAGCGATAAAGCTGCAAATAGAAGGATTGTAAATAATAAAGAGGAAGATTTTTTTTTTACGAGGAAAGCAACATAAAAAACAAGCAAGCAGAGTGTGAGTGTGTGTCAATCTGTGATTCCAATCCTTTCACAAAAATGAAAGAAAAAACATCTTGCAGAACATTGTCCCATATCCTCAATAATTGGAAGCTGCCACATTTGAAGAAAAAACATGCTTTGTTTGTTTAAAAAAATGTGTGCTGTTGTGTAACTACCGATGACGCAGTCACTAGCTTTGTTCAGGATCACTCTTACAGAAATACAATCCAAAGTTTTTAGACAATTATTCATCCAAAACTTCCCGCTGTGAAATCAAGGGTATTAATAGGTAGTTTTCACACTTTGCTACAGTAAAAGCTTGTACTCTTCTGGGAAGACTTTACACTACAATGGAACACTGTTGTGAAGGTATGATTGCACTCAGCCACAAAAGTATCACATACTAATGTTGGAGGACTAGTTTTGAATCATTAATGGCAGTCCAACTCATTCCAGACTTCAAATGGCATTGTACTAGATGGTGCCCCATCACTACACTCAACAGAGGTCTACTGCTCTACAACAAAAACAAGTGAAGACCTGACTGCTCACATTATTTGGGCCACAGTATTTTCAATTCCACATTGAAAAATTAATTTGTGTGCATGTGTATGCATGCCTGGGCTAGAGAGAGAAGGCAGTAGAAGGCAGATGGGGCCAGTGAGCTCTCGTGTGAGTGAAGTCAGAAGTCACCTTGCCTGTCCTGGTTGTGTGTGAGAGAGCAGCCCAGCAGACTCTGAAGGCCTGGCCTGATTACTGCCTCCTGTTACGGGCCACAGTCACACAGCCCAGCCAGAGACCCTGCAGGGGGCCTCCACATACACACTCGCATACACACACACACTCTCACCTGTGCTCCTGTTAATGCTGCTCACCTGCCTTGGCTTTAATGAGCCTTCCTAATGACAGTCATTTAATAAAAGCTACTTGCTGTCACACTCTCTTAGCCCAGAGTTTGGTCATGCCCCGAAGTCCAGCCCAAGCCCTAACTCAGGAAACGAAGTGCCTGGCCATTGATCTTGTCACTGACTTGGAGGAAAGCAGTGTTTGTCTTCAAAATGCAGCCAGTGTGGAATACAAAATGACATGGCGCACTGTGGTGCAGTACCCAAAATGTGTTTTTTTGTAGCCATATATATTAAACCTCTCTTGCTGTCTGATGTTCTGCAAATAAATTCAGGGCAAATAAAGTGCAAAGTACATTACTAAAGCTTATTCTAAATACATATCTAAGAGTATCAGTGAGTAGTGACACTTAACCTTAATCATAAATTTTATTTATGGAATAAAAATTATATTTTTGCAAATTTTTATTTTATATTTTTTGCCTTTTTACATTTTAAATACGATGCAGATTCAGGTTCACATCAGGCTTTAAGTCCTAGACATCGATGGTTATCACCTTTTATAATTAAAAGCAAATACAAAATTTCATTTCATGTTTCTGAAATGTACTGCCAGACCTGGAGTTTTTTGTTTTCCTATTTTAAGAATTCACAAATACATGGAGAGAATGCAAAGTAAATGTCATTAAATCTGAATTACAATTAATTCTTTCTTTCACTCAGAAATAAATAAAGGGTGGTCACATTTATAAGAACTTCCCTACAGCTGCAACCACACCAGCGTCAGTCCCAAACTCACCGTCCCGTGACATGCCCACAGCCAGACACTTCTGCAGCCTGCAGTGCTGGCAGCGGTTTCGGCTGGTACGGTCAATCAGACAGTTCTTCTGACGTGGGCACGAGTATGCAGCATTGCTCTGCTGACTCCTTCTGAAGAAACCCTGCAGAAGAGAGAGAGAGAGAGAGAGAGAGAGAGAGAGAGAGAGAGAAGCTATGAAACAAACTCAATAAGGCATGACAACATGCTCTTTCATACAGAATAAGCACTCACAGAAATTGTCCACTTCAAAGAAGAGCAAAATCATCAAGGTTCCAAAAATGATTTATGGGGCACTGACATGAAAGGCTCAATTTTGGTTGAATGAAGGACCAGAAGAACCATTTCTGTAAATGGCATGTGGGTTTTTAAATAACACCATTCACACTTGGTTGTTTTTTTTTTTCTTTGACTAGTATGTAAATCACATCCTGATAAGATTTTAACCGCATGCATTTATACCTAATATTAAAAAGCATTTCTAAAACTCACTTTGGAATTCAGTTACTATGGGTTGTGTATTATATGAATTAGCTCTAGTTAGTTTTGTCCATTAGACCATTAGTGTGTTCTCCATGCTCAGCCTCCTCAAGGTCATGGATCACGGGCATTGTGACGTACTGGATTGGGCGGAGTTATGGTTGTCAATGTAGTTTTGTCAGATGAATGCTTCTACACTTTTATAAGATCTGCCTAAAATGTGTCTCAGACCCCCTCATGAAGTGGTTTGAGTGAATTTGTTTTGAATCTATCTTGGGTGAATTAAAGGGAACGTCTATGATTGTGGGGAATGGCAGTTTTCTCTGATTTGTTTACATTCAGAAAATCAGCTCAGGTGGAATGGTATGTTTGAGGGGGAAAACGACTGTTGTTGTACATGGCTGAAGTTTAACTTCTCTGTAAGAATCTCGTTTGTAGTTTTGTAGCAATCTTGAGTTGTTTAGTTTTGTAGCAATTCACATATGGGTTTACTTTCATACAGTTAAGGCTTTCCCAAATTTAGAGTGAAAAACCACTGAAAAACCTAAAGCAAAAATAAGTCAATATTACCCACCTACCCACAGCAGCAATAAAGCAAATTCCTCATCTCTTTTCATGATTTTCAATGTTTGGAGGTCTCCTTGCTATTTTTCTGCAGTGAGCAGAGAGAGGAAGCCTAGAAAGTCTGACGAGTTTTTTACTCGTTTAACACCACAGCTTCAAAAATATATTAGACCTGTTTCCAGTGCCCAAAGAGAGTGGAGAGCTAGCAAATAGTGAGGAAACATTTTTTGAATTTTATAAAAAGTGTTTTTTATTACAATGGTGAATGTCACCTTTAACATGTGTACAGGTGAATAACCTCTATCTGGATGTAATGCTGATGATAGTCATTATCAACTCAGCAAACAATCAGGTGTAAACAGGGTTAACATGCCCAAGTCTAAAATCATATATGACCCCTTATTTTCAGGTGTGTACAGTAGCCAGGGATGAAGTCATAACACAAGCAGAAAGTTCAGGAGTGAGATCATTCCTGTAAATCCTGAGTCATACATGACATCAGTGTTTTCGTCAGGGGACGCCTACTTAACGAATCTGTTTTATATAATGCAGTATTACTGTGGAAATGTGGCAATAAAAGTCACTTAGCTAATGGGCTGTACTGTGTGCCACTATTTGCATGGCTGTGATTGTAAATAATGGTGAGTTTGAGCACGGCTATTAGAGTCCAATAACAGAGTCCAAAAACAGAGGGTGGGGAGAGAGAGAGAGAGAGAGACTTAGGCAGAGAGAGCGAGAGAGAGAGAGAGACAGTGAAGAGAAAGAGTGCACTGCCACACTCGTTGATACCTCATCCCTTTTACTTAATGAATTGATTCCAGCACACCATTAACATACCCCACTCCACTGCTCGATACACATATGTCTTAATTAGTTGCTCATTGGCTGTTTAATTACAAGAAAACAGCTGACAGCTGCCAAGTTGCTTTCTAATGGCAGCCATTATGAAAGTGGGGTAGGACTGCCGGTGACAAGCAGCACTCCTTAATAATGCTATGATTTATGGGCCAGAGCGGTGTGCTCGCACATATCATTAAATGCCTCTCTGCCTGAAGTAATTAGCAATCATTAAAGATACATTTCAGCAGTTTATTCTTCAGGCATGTACGTTTTCCCCACCCTTTCTTGTGCTGGGCTGTGTGACTGAGCAAGATGCTGAACAGGGAGTATGTCTTTCATTCAAAAATAGTCAAACCCCAGCGTTTGTTCATTTTTGCTATGCTCTGCAACGCCTGCCTGTAGAATACTAACAACCAGCCCCAGTGACAAGTGGCAAACAAGAATACACAATAAGCATATAATTCCCTCTGCTGAGTGGATGGCATGTTTGAAACAAACACAAAAAAGAAAAAGGGAAAAAAAAAATTCAACAGTGTAGCAAAACAGCTAACGATGTGCTATAATTCAAAGCACTGCACTTTTGATGGTTTTATTTGCGGAGGAGACAGTAACTGCAGAGCTAAAGTCTGAAAAACAAATCTCCAGAAGAGTGCAGAAGGAAAACAAGTTGTGGAAGTCGGTTTGTCCCAATAATCACAGAGCGGTGCCATAACCTCACTTGAGCTTAGTGTGTCATGTTAATGATGAAAATATTAATGTTAATATTTTGCATAGTACTTCTACAATGCAGTAGGGCTTACACAGATGAGTTTGCCAGGTCATCTGCTACTTGGTGCAGTGGGTAGAAAAAACAGTCCCGTAGATGGTAAAGAAAGCTGTTCTTCTACACTACTACTTCTGTAGTCTGGAAACACTTCAGAATATATTAATCCAATTCTGCAGTCAGCTGCACAATACTTAAAGCTTTTTATGTTGAAAAAAAAAAAAAAAAACCTGCATGGCACATCAGGCTAGAAGCACCCTGTGCTAAACACTGTCACCGGTAGTCGTGGTAAGATGGACCAGATAAAACAGACAGACTAGTATCACAGTTTTCACCATGCACTCCAGTACCAAAGTAAACAAAAAACAAATTTGAATATAAGAATAATTTATTTTTATTGACTGGACAGAGAAGAGTATTATATTGTTTATATGTCACATTATCTCATTTATATCCAATTTGTTCTGTGTTTAAATGTTCAATCTTTGAGTCTGTAGGTGTATCTGGGCAGAGCTATATGCTTTTGTGTATATTCTTGTTTTCAAATTTGTAGCATAAAAAAGCATTTAAGCTGGAAATTTAACTTGGAGCCTGTGTTCGGCTATTAAGTAAAATGTGATTCAGTCCATTCTTTCCTATTATTAATGGCATTTAGCTGATGATAAAAAAAGACAATGTCCTCAGTCATTTTGCTATTTGTCTGTCCAGCTATTCTATATATTAAAATATTCTATGTAGTAAAAAGACTCATCATATAACCCCTGTTAAGCCCTAATGATTTTAAAAGTAGAAATACTATGCAAATGTATTAACATCAGTGTTCAAGTTTTAGCTTGGTAAGTTATTAACGCCACTCATACATTTTCCTAGTTCGACCCTTTGAATGTAGTGTAGTAGTGCAGGCTGAAGACCAGCTGCTTATGCACAATACTTTCAGCACCTCATCAGACTAGGCTGAACAGGGCACTTGGGAGATCATTGGACATGTTGGATGGTCTTTAGGCATTGATTACTTTGAATGTGTACATTCACCATGGTACTGTTTTTTACAACCACATACAGCTTCACACCACATTTACTTCTGAAACTAAGTAATATCTCTCATGGGATTCATCTTCCAGCAGTGTTCTTTAGAGTTAATAAATAAATAAATAAATAACTGGGGCCAGCTGAAACCTTTTTACCATATTAAGTGTATGCGGTTCTTTAAATCCAAACATCGTCATATGGGCATTTCGCTTCTCTAATGCATGTGTCTACACTGGTTTTGTTTTTGTTTTGTTCTGTGTCCACACGTACACGTATTTTCTATATTTTATTCATCTTTTTTTCTCAACAAATTCACACACCTACAAACACATTCACTCACACACACAGGTATTTGTTTGCTTGCTTACCTTACAGCCCTCACATGTTATCACACCGTAATGGATGCCTGATGATTTGTCTCCACAGATCTTGCAGGGAATAATTTCAATTTGAGCTGCAGAGAAGAAAGAGAAAGAGAAGAAACAGTCAGGATTTTCTTTCGCTGTCACCAGTCACAGCACAACACGTCCGCCACGGCTGTGTGTCGCTACATGAAACAGCGTGGAGCTTCAAACGCATCTCTTCCCTGCCACGCGCTGAAAGCTGAAACTACATGGCTTACAGAGGAGGCCATCTTAACTCTGAACACAACCCACTGCACATCACGGCAATAACAATGTCAGATAGCAATGTGAAAAATGGAGGTAAGACACAAAAATACCCAGATTTTAAATGCTACCAGAGCCTTTTGGGAGCAATAGTAGACCGACTGTTTGACAAAGAGCACTTCCTAACTACAGCACTGGACAGTTTCAGGACTGTAAAAGACATATAAAGCCCATGAAGATGTTTTACAACTACTTAGGCAGGGTCCCACCATGCTACAAAGAGGACACTGTGGAAAATTTTGGTTTTATACTGGAGATTGTGCCAATAAACAGTATGCACAATAAGTATTGTGTATTTACATAAACAGTATTCTATTTCTGAGATGATATAAAAATTACTCTGGGTAAGAATGCAATGTAAGATCACACAAACTTGTTCTGTGGTGAAGACAGTGGTCTGTCAGAAAAACAACAGAGTGGAGGACTGGAATAACATACGCACTGGAAAACAAGCACACAGGAAGCCTAATATTTCAAATCTATCAAAAAGCTACTGGCTGAGAAAAAGAATGCTACTGGACATAGTTATTACACTATGTAAGCCCCATACGTAGTGGTTTATCATTTAAAACTCTAGGACCTTTTTCATTCACCCAGTACTGTGTTAACACACACATCACAAAATCTATATACCTGACTGTGCAAATTTTCTGTGTTCAGGTGGATTAAAGTAAAAAGGTGTTGCTTAATGTAGCCTAAGCATTTTATTTCAACTTGACAGAAACCACTCCTGCCATAGTTTCTTCAGATCTTGAGCCAAAGCTCCCCGCAGCCACCCGCCTGTCTCCAGACAAAGACAGTAGCGTTATAATACTTGATTGAACCTCATAAATCTAATCGCTCGGAATTCATTTGCTCCCATCAAATTCGCCTCTGTGGCCTATTTTATCAGCTGCCTCCAAGCTCCTGTTGTGTCATCTGGATAATGTCATAGCCTCACAGTGTCCCCAGGGGATCACACACCCACACACAAAGTCATAGAAATGCAAACCATATACATATTGTAAAATTAAGGTGCCAAAAGGGTTCTTTACACAATACCACAGAAGAAGCACCTCCATTTTATTCAAATCCTTTACCTTACGTTAACCAAAGTTATTTACACACGTTTGCTGCTGATGAAACACAGTGATATGTAATGCTTTTTATAATCGGGGCTAATACGTCTGAATTGAAATGACAGATATTTATTATAAAATGTATTCATTGCTCGTGTATATAAATATAAGTCAAATGTAAACATTGGCTGATATGTATGCAATATCATTGTTTATCCTTATTTTTAATGGATTGATATAAACATATATAAAAAGGGCTGCTGGAAGTTGCCTGAGACTTGTATTGACCATTTTGTTAGTTTCTTACATTGTAGTTACTAGTTTGGATTTTTGGTCCTAAAAATGTACAAATACAAAGATGCACACACTGCCTCTCTGTTGTTGAATGATCCACTAACCCTCTGTGCACCACTACGGAGTGTACAGCTGGTCAGCATGCTCTCTCCGGCTGTAAACACTGCATTAGTCATTGTAATCCGTCAGTCAGTTCAGGCCTAGTGCTGACAGAAGCCCCCCTCTCACCCTCTGGAGAGTGCATCTTACTCCGTGGCCCACTGCGGTCATTATTGCTCGTAATCAGCTGTGATTACCACCACAGCAGAGCCACATTTCTTCAGAATGAAACTATCCAGCCCAAGCTTTCTCTGATGAGCTACTCCTGTAATGAATATTTTAAGAGAAACGTATAATTATCTCCCTGTTTTCTGTGCTCTGTCTCGGTGTGGTGGGCACTGCACTCAATTGTTTGTTTTCATGTTCTCCCGCCACGAGCATTAGAGCGCCAGTGTGTTCCTATTCCTTTAGCATTTTCAGCCTCATTACTTACATAATTTGTTCTGACATGCACTTAGAACAACTGAAGCATGCAGTAATTAAGGCTGGCTGTGGTTGGGGTCCAGAAGAGGTGCTGCACTGGCCCTTTCTGACCAGCAGGTGGCAGTGGAGTGCTGTTTACACCACAGTATTCTTCTCCGAGGCGTTAGCTCCCAGCCTCCACTC
This sequence comes from Hoplias malabaricus, assembly GCF_029633855.1. Classification (NCBI taxonomy): domain Eukaryota; kingdom Metazoa; phylum Chordata; class Actinopteri; order Characiformes; family Erythrinidae; genus Hoplias; species Hoplias malabaricus. The sequence continues at coordinate 30,649,070 of NC_089803.1, forward strand.
ATTAGCCTTCTCAAGATAAGTCCTGCTATAGTGCACTATTTTTTCTCAGTGGAAATGAAAGTAGATGAATATACAGTAAATGTAGTAACATCTTAAAAATGAATGTAAAAAATGGCCAATTTCCAATAAGAACAGCTATTGTTTTACTAAAATAGATATATAATTAAATGGTTCTTTAAACTATTTTGATAAATGAGATGCAAAAAGTTGTTTTTTTGTTTAACCTGGACAAAATCATAAGCAGGGATTTTGAACCTGAATTTTGTTTTTTGAATATCCACTCAGCAACTGAAGTAGTCTGGGCATATGCTAACTAGCACAAGCCAGCAAGGTAGAATTAATTGAAAGAAAATCCATTTATTAGTAATAGATTACAAGCGGAACTACAAAGCTAGTGAAAAAAAAACAAAGTGTATATTATAAGAATAGTGTGTGAATTGAAACAGGTTTTGTCCTAAGGGTTAGCACCTCCACACTGCAGGCTCTGCCACAACAGCTTTAGCCTGCAGCCTTCACCCCCTCAAGCCTGGCACTCACAGCATTAGTGCCAGGCTGGAGGGCTGAAGGCTTCGAGCTAATGCTGCTGTATCGGAGCCTGCTGCCTCTGTGGACGCCTCTCTCTGCCTCTCCCTCGGCACTGCTGTAAGGGCCCTCCATCTTTGAGCAGGCCGACTCTGTGCCACATCAGTGAGAGCAGGGGGCGTAAAGCGGGCAGAATGGTGCACTAGGCGCTGGTCTGGGTATGAGTCAGTGCCCAGTGTGGAGGATACAGTAGGAAGAGGCCCCGGGAGCAAACACACTGCCTTCTCTGTCTCCCCTCTCCCCAGGCCTCCACATGAAAACAGTCACAAAGCTCTTTGTCTGCAGCCTGGCTCACGCCGCCAGCTCCTGGACTCGCTCCGTGGTCCTTTTGTCTAGAGAGAGAGACTAAACCGAAACCGATCACCTAAAAATCTCTTCCCCAGGAGAATGAGGAGCGTCACAAAGAAAACGCAGAATGACAAACACTTCTAAACGCTAAAGAAGTTATAAAAGCTACACTAATCATAATATATGATTTTCTCAAGACTTAAGTCAGACGACATGATCTCTGTAACGGGTCTATATTTTTCAAATAATATGCAAATTTTGCCATTTTAAAACATTCCTGAATGAATATACAGGTGAGTAAAATGATGACGAATATACAGGTGACAAAACATGAATCTTCACTTAATGAGACAGCTTTTTAAATTTAAGTATAACTGAATTTAAGTGAGTAAATATGTAGCAATAAAAATCCTCAAATACTTATGAGGCTATGAAACTACAGCAAATACAAAACCCCTCCTGTGAAAATTAAGCTTTTTGCATTGGTAATACATCCAAGTGGAGAAGGTTGTACTCTAGGAGATGTATCATGAGTCAAATAAGCAATCAAAACCATTGCTGAGCGTTTCTGCTTTGAAACTGGTTTTTTTAATCCAATGTCTAAACAAGCGAATTCAGACAACCATGGTCTATGTCATAAACCTTAACAACCAGTCCCTTCACGTCCCCAAAGCAGGAGTTTCCAAGCAACGGATGGCTAAGTGGGAATTGAGGTGGGGGCTAAATGCATATTTATAAATTTGCAAATTCTGATTGATTGCAATGATATAGAGTCTTCAGGGATTAATCGCTGACTGTTGTGAGATTGTTTCTGATGATTGGTTTATGATAAATATTTCATACTATTTAGATTATTTTGTACCTGAAGACCTAACTTCAAATAACCAGAGCACTTCAGTGATTTCACACAGCGATGATCAAATTGAGAGCCTTGTGGAAGTGCAATAGATTGTGGAAGTGCAATAGTTGTAGTCAAAATCTGTCAGCAGGTCCAGAGTAACTGAACAGTTTGGTAGGAACTGATGTGTCTGCATACACATGGGTGAGTCCAGCAGGCCGTAAGAAACCACAGCTTACAATCTCAGCAAAAAAAAAAAATTTAAAGGGCTGATCAAAAGTTGAAATAACGTAAAAGCAACAGTTCACCATTAGTAACTCTTTGTTGCTGGTGTTTTGCTGAGTTGAGCTAGCTGGCAGGTGCACAGCATAACGAGTGAGCACTTCACACAGCATCTGCAAATGTTTATTTTCTCCTATACTCCATCTGTATTAGTGACTGTTTTCTTGGCACAAATTTGGCTAAGAGGCGAAACATGACGGCTTCCACAAAATAAAAATAAACTGGGAATATTATGGTGATTTTCCACTGCATGGACCATACTCGAATCGGCTTGGCTATTTTGTTTTTCCATTAGGCAAATCAGGTGCCTGCTCCCCAGAGTCGGGTACCTCTTAGTCTCTGCTCACGTTGGTACCAAGTGATCCGAGTAGGTGTTAAACATGACGTGTAAACCTTGCAGAGTGCTGATCGACCAGAGAGACTTGTTTACACCTTGAGCACAAACTCCAAGATGCAATAGCGATTATCCGAGTCAAACGGCAGCTAATAAAAATTGAGCTGTGGTCTTCTGAAGAGGTTCAAATGTTCCTTGGATCGGTGACTGACAAAAATCTCCAACAAAAGCTGGATGCTGCAACAACAAAAAAAAAACCCTTCTGATCTTTGAGAAATGGGGAGCTGAGCTGTGTTCAGTCCCAAAAACATGTAAATACACAATGGGTAAACAGTGTGTAACATCACCACTGCTGGTGTTGTGGTTTTCAAAGCCTGTAGTTCTTGTTCGAGATAGGGTTTGCGACGGAGGAGCTGTGCTAGTGAAAAATGGACCAGGGTGAAGCTGTGGTGAGCCAAGCTGAGTCAAGCCGAGTCAGGCCAATGACATGAAGTGGAAAGCCCCATTTACCCCATAGACTTACTGTATCTCTAACGATACAGATCTCCTGATAAACATAATGCTGTGATAACATTCAATATGTTTACATACGATTTGATTATCTCTACATTTACCTGGTATTGCTCTCATTCACATCAGTAAAAGAAATGGGTACCAAACACAAGTGTCTTGAAACCTCCAGCTCCAGGAGCAGAAAGAACAGAAGCGATTCTAAACCTGTCAGGCCAAAAGCAAAGTGAATGTACACAATGTGTGACAGTAGGCAGTTTACTACAGCACTTAGGAAAGAAGGTATGGCGGCTGAGTCACTGACATGAATTAACAACTACTCAGCCTTTTGTTTTTTACAAACCGGATTTACATTAAAAGCAGTGATTAACTGCTGTTTCAACAGATCTACTGACCACTGATCAGGGAATTCACACACTCTCACATACACACTCACTCATACACTCATTTGTTTTTAAACAACATTAAGAGGTGGCTTCTACCATTGGCTGCGTACTGTCATATGCAAAGGTTTGGGCGCCTTTTGGAGTAAACAATGAAGCTTCTAAGAGTAGGTAATAAACAGTCGTCACAAGCCAAGGGTTCTGTTTAGTGTTGCTAAGCCTCTTCAGAGGATGAACAATCAAAAGAGCAGTGGTGCATTTGCAAGTGCTATTTAGCATCTGTTTTGTTTATAGTGTACTTTTTTAGTTAGCTCTTCCATCTTTTGTTGCATTAGACATACAAAACAAATCTACTTGCCTGAGTAAACTGAAGTTAGGTTCATAGTCTCTATAGGTGTGGTGCATGGTCTATGAGTACCACAGGAAGAGAGAGGCTTGATTGAGAGCAGTTCGTTAGAGCGTTCGGGTTTGTTGTGTCTCCCTAGAGCTCAGTTCAAGGTCACTGAGTCAGAGGCCTGAGGAGAGAGTGACGTGTCATCTTGCTCCCTCTCTCTCTGCCCTTCCTGGATCTTTCTTTCTCTAGGCCTGTGTGGTGCTTTACCCTCTTTTTCTCCAGCCCTCTCTCTCTCTCTCTCTCTCTCCCTCCCTTTCTATTTATCTCTGGGTCTGCTTGTCTCTTTCTCTGTCTTCCCCTTTTCCTCCCCCTCTGTCTGGCTGTCTCACTACCTCTTTCTCTTCCTCTCTCTCTCTCTCTCTCTCTCTCTCACTGTCGTCCACACAGCCCTCAGATCAAGCCCTATGGGAGAAAATCCTCTCCAGTGGCCTAACAGTAGACGCTCCATTCCTGCACCCATGGAACACAATTGTAACTCGAGCACCAAAAGGCCATTGTAATTGGCTCGACACATCCTTCATGCACATAAATTCCAGTGGAACCCATATTTCATAGCATAATGTAAGCAGCGATGGAGAGATGGGCTGTCGGAGCCGGGCCACGAGCATGAAACGCAGCAATTACGAGCAGAACACTTCTAACTCTAGTCAAGCCAGGCTTCCTGCGCTAAAAAGAACAAATGAAGACAGTGAGAAGTCAGTAAGAAAAAAAGACACTTCATCAAAAAAGGAGACAAAGATCATTACGGCGTAACGCATACTAACGGCTCGGCACTAGCCTGTCAAAGCCGTGCCGCTCTTTCAGTGCATTAGTGCTGACATCAGCATCACAAAGGCACTCTCTCGCCGAGCAGAGCGCTTTTCCGCCCAGCTCCTTTAATGCGCTCTTGCCTCATTTGTACCTGAAGAGCGTCATTCAGGAGGGAGGCAATAGTGGGATGTTGACACAATATATTGGAGGCGTGTGAAATATTAAGGGGCTTTGCCTTACTAATGGAGGGAGGGCTGCTCTGCTAGTTTCACCACACAGCCTTCTGTCTCCACATTAAACGCCTTCGCGCGCATTCTTTCGCAGTTTAAGGAAACCGTCCAGGTTTCCAACACACGTATCAGCATTTTTGTCTGTCACATGAAAATAAGAAAAAGAATAAAGAAGCATAGAGTTCACTGAGGTAGACCTATTATGATTCTTTTCCCCCACCAAAAATCTGTACAAAAAGCTCCAGCTATTTCCACACACTGCTCAAATCTCAATGAGCTCTTGGACAGTTTACACAATCTGGCAGGAATAACATCCAACAGCAGAGGACAGACGTGGACTGCATTTCTAACACTGTGAGATTAACCCATTATGTCAGTGTGTCAGAAGCACTGGATCATGGCCGCTGCTTTAACGACACTTGGAGGATCCACTCCAAACGCAGCGTGCCATATTCATACACAAGTAAATAATCTGCATTTTCCACTCATCCCTCCAGGCTGATTTATTTGGATGTAATCAAAATAATATTTCAGTTCTTCTAAAAGACAGGAAGCATAATGACACCACAGATTGCCACAGATGCGTTCAAAGGAGCATTTGGTGCTGGTCCACAACTGGTCTGTCTCTCTGTTTCTCTGTATATTTGTGTGGGGGCGGTTACTAATGTGGGTGTGCGTTGACAGCTGTCAGTGACCAAATGACGCAAGCCAGCGGGCTCATGTCAGGGGCTTATGTAAGCGATTGGACAGCAGCACTGGAACTGTGTCCAGCACAGCATTACAGCCAGATTAACAATGGGCCTTCCAGCCGGAAAGGCACAAATGGCAGTTTCATCAAACATTTAACCACATTTTTAGCTGCTCAGCGACATTGTCCATAGTTATTATCTGACTATATTCACCTGTTAAACCGTTGGCCCTTTTATAATCATACGATTCACTTATGGGTAGAACCAGGTATTCAAAACAATGCATAATTCTGCATTAAAAATCATATTTCAAATGTTGTAGTATGTAATATGTAATGCAACCACTACTATGACTTCTACTACTAATAATAACAACAATAATGCATTAAGAAAAGTTACAGCATATCTACAGTCAGACTGTATCCACTGTCTTTTGCCTCTTGCCTGCTGAGACAGTACAGTCATGTTGTAACATAAAAGAACAGAGCAGGAGCTTTTTTCTTTTTCTTTATTCCCATTTGAGCAGGAGAGAGAAGGTTATTTGAATGTCAGTGGCAGAGGACAGCAGTGCTACACACGCACAGACAGAATAGCATAAATGTGTAATTTGTTTGGGGATTGTAGCTTGTTGGCCTATTACCATGAGACCCAACTGACAGAATGTACTTCATTTGAGCTGAATGAGATCACACACACACACAATCCTGAGGAAAGCCCTATAAATGACACCAATAAATGACAGACAATACCTCTGCAATTAAATATTTATGAAGGTTTTAAACATGAGGACTAAGTCAGTGGCACTGAGTGAGTTTGTTTGTTGCATTTCTCCTTAATCTCTACACTTAATAAGTCTTGTGCTATGATCCTTAGCCACAAGAGACTAAGGGAAGATCTGAGAGATTGAGAACTGATGAGAAAGAGAGAGAGAAAGAGAGAGAGAGAGAGAGAGAGAGAGAGAGAGAAAGAGAGAGAGAGGAATTAAAGATAAACACAGACAGGCTGAAGGACAGAGAGAGAGGGAGGGAGGATATAAAAAGAGAGAGGCAGCACTCATCCCACTTCTCCTTCATGGTCTCTCCTGTAAAAGCTGAAGCTCAGGTCTGGCCGTCTGCCTTTGGGCTGCTTTCAGCAGGGGACTCGTGTGCATCTGTGTTTGTTTGCGTGTGATGCCATTAATTTTTCAGCTCTTCCCCTCACACACACACACACACACACACACACACACACACACACACACACTCACACCCACACATACATGCACAGCTTGAGCTGCTCCTCTGAAAACAGCAGTCTGCGTTTCTCTTTTTCGTACTTGAGCAGCTCATTGAAACGCATGCTGACACCCAGTAGGCTGAGGAACCGGATGGAGCTATTCCCAAACGACTGCACGCACACACGCACACACACACACACACCATGTCTGTGCTTGTGCGCAGAGGAAGAGAAACGTGGGCACTAATTTATGTGAAGTTGTGGCAGAGATTGACGAGCTTCCTGGCCGTGATTGTGTTCACGTATGTGCCTGTGCTCAGGGAGAAACAAAATAGGGAGAAAGAGTCAGTGTGGGTTCAGTCCTCCGCCCTTCAGCACCACTCCACCTGAGCTCTCACACACTCTGATCAGTGACAGGTGAAGCACTCCCTTTGGAGCGGGGGACTCCAATGCCACAGGGCACACCCCCCTCACCATGTCACTGCTCATACTACTCCTGGGGGGAGAGAAAGAGCAAGAGGAGAGAGAGAGGGAGAGAGAGAGAGAGAGAGAGAGAGAGAGTAGGAGGAGGAGGAGAAATTTGCATTATGCCTACATCCCTCCTGTGCCGTTTCAACAAACATGAATCAAATATGTTCAAACCCTAAGCAAGCATAAATATTTATAGTTGATTGACAAGTCAAGCTGAGGTGGTTACAGAAATCCTAATGCTTTCGTATTTCAAGATGCTTTTTTGCCAGCTAAATTTCCTCAATCTAAATTTGTCATTTTGTTCCACAAACTCCTATTAAACACATTTTGCTTCGATAGTAAATTAAAATCATGTGGAAAGATAAGCAAACAACATTCAACGAAAAGCTTTCCACATTCTGCTGCTTGGCTATTTTTGGTTATGGACGCCATGTGTGGCGAGGCTTGACGTTGCACTTCGGCGAGACTGGGGCTCACTGGAGCTGAAACATCACAGGAGCGCTTTTTGATCGACTGCCGTGGAAGGCGCACCGTTGCAGGACTGCTGGACCCCTTCAACTGCAGGATAGAGAGTAGGCAATGATAAAAATGGTCCAAATGCTCTTTCTATGCATATCACGAAAACCAGCAGCACCTAAAGAACACTGATCAACTGCATGTTTCATTGTACAGAGAGCACGGTCAGTCATAGTTAATGTAACTAAGACCTGATAGAAACGTACAATCTGCCACTTATCACTGCAAATATCGGTAAATCATAACACACACTTCCCTCAAACCAAAACACACTTTCAATATGGCTGCTTCAACAGTTCTAGCAATGCTCCATATTTTTGCCATGATTGTCTAATATAGTGCTAGAAAGCATAAAACATGTCTATTTGTGTTTACTTAACTTGCAGTGTGATTTAAGAGTGGGCGTATGATGCTAAAAATGACACTCAGCACTAAGCTGGATCTAACCAATACTTGTTGGCTTCATTAGCCTTGTAGCTCTATGGCTAAAGTATGGAAGTAAATCTCAGACATTGAACTTGGTTGATTCACTACATTTGTGTTAAAAGGAAAATGTGTAGATGTGATTTTATTTTATTTTATTTAGCAGAATTAATGCTTTGAGGGTTAAGGCCAGTTTGAAAGCAGTGCCACAATTTCTCTTTTAATAGTTTTGAATAGGATTCGGGAGGGAAAAGCTGCCGTTACTGTGGATCAGCAGGAAACATTTACTCAGAGCTTTTGAATTGACAGGCAAGCAGCAGCACAAAACAGAGCGGCTTCTTAACCTGTGCCGAGCCATTTCAACCCCACACGCTGAAGCAGCTCTAAGCCATGACTGAGAGCTCTCCATCGCTTTAGTTAAACAGTGAATCAGTCCCTCTCAGGCCCCACAGGGGAGCCAATCCAGCGTACTAAATAACAAAGAAACTGGAGAAAGAATATATATAATGAAAGCTTCAAAAAAAAAAAAAAAAAAAAAAAAAAAAACACCACCCGGCCCGCACAATTACACTGAGAAAACCTTTACACAACAACAAAGCGGCTTGTTCCATCGCACAGGGGAATTCTCTCTCACCACGCAGCGCCAATGCTTTACCCCTGTAATTGCTGCATTAGTATGCAATTCTGGGAGAGCCTTCACCGCTGCAGCAGCTTTATTGAATATGATCTGCTCTATAGGACTCGGTTCTGCACAAAGAGGCATGGATTTACGCATGGCAACACAGTGGAATCAAAGGGTAGTGTGTGTGTACGTTTAGAAAAGGGGAGGTGAGGTTGGGGGGTGGTGAATGTGTGGCAGATATGTGTGATATGGTCTGTTAGGAATGGCAAAGGCCATGTAATGAGCATATATAGACAACACAGAACCTCTGAAGCTTATTCCAACCCTGACATCCCCTGAAAAAACACAAGTACAGGCACAAACACACTCACAAATAATAATAATAATAATTAATTCAGTCAATCGATCAAGAAACCAAGTCACATGGTGTACGACGATCATGGTGAATACCTCAACTGTAAGTAATCAGGCCATATCCAAATCCAAAAAGTCTGTGTATGCGTGCGTGTGTGTGTGTATGTATGCCCAAACCCCACACAAAACACCTATCCTGAGCCTGATTTGACACAGCCGAGGGGGAAACTCTACTCTCAGTAATGGCCACAGTGAACATTTGTTTCCACTGCAGTGAGTGCGAGTGGAGGCAGCTAATGGAGCCAACTAAAGGTACGGACAAAACTACCTGCAGCTGGGGCCCCATCACCCCACTAAACAATGCTTTACCTACCAGCGCATCCGCAACATATCCCACACAGTTAAGGCCGATTCACATCGAATCCAATTTTAACAGACAAAAAAAAAAAAAAAAAAAAAAAAAAAAAACACACACATCAGGTTTTGAAGAAAAAAAAAGACAAGTACATTAACTGTGACTTTCACACAGAAACTGATGGACTGTGACGCTGTGTCCGATTTTGAATTAGAACCTCTTCTATTTTCTGCGTTTTACAGATGTGTTAAAATCACACCGACCAATCAGAGCGCTGTTGTCATGGTTGCAGACCAAACAAATGAGCAGGAAGATGGCAGCTAAACTGCTCGTCTTGTTCGTAGCAGAACACAAGCACTTGTAGAACAAGCAACACACTGACTACTAAATGACGCAGTTAAAGAGAATATAATTTCTTTTAATGAGAGGAGCAACACGCAGACACTGAGCCTCAAACTCCCCCAGTGAACTTCAGAAACACTGCTGAACTCCCCATGTTGTTCTGTAGGTGAATTCAGTGTGCGTCGTTTAGTTGTAGTGCTTAAGGTAAAATTATATATTCATCATAACTCCTCCTCAATGAATCAATTTCAATCTCTTCCAGCTTCGTCCCATGGCTTCAGGCAATCATACTCAGTGTGAATAGGCCTTTACTCTCCATAGTTCAAAAACCAACGTCAAATAGTGTCTAATTAAAAAACAAACAAACAAACAAACAAACAAAAAGGTTACACCACTGTGCCACAATGGTTTTTACATAACTGACATAAAACCTAGCATTAGACAATATTGGGAGAGGCAGAAATAACATTACATTTCATTGACATTTGTTTTTTTGACATTGGCTATATTCCATCGTGGAACATCTGCAAGTAGCCTACGTTTAACAAGCACTTGGATGTTTATATAGGCACCTAGCTATATAGCTAGTCCTATGCTAGCTAAACATATATGCTTAAATGCTAGTAAACGGACCTTAAAGCCAAACAAATGGCATGTTGCAAACATATAATATCCCATTTTAATTAGCACATAGCCCAATGTCAGTGTGTTCACAGACCACTGAACTACAAGCTGTTCCCAAGCTTATATCACGATAAATGTCTGTGCCAGCACAAAAAGCAGAGAACTAAGTCATTTATAAATGCCAGTATTTACTGGCATGGTAGGTGGTACATCACATTGGCACAATTTACAACAAGTTTGGAAAAAAAACTGAACTGTCAGCTTTCAAGTACATGTCAGGTACTTGAAAGCTGACATTTCAGCCAAGAATATTAAATATCCCCTAAATATTTTTTCTATTTCTCAGTCTTATGCAAAGTTTGAACACCTCTGAATAAGTTGTCTTATTGGTTTTCTAAGTGACAATAAATTGTCCCTCTAGAGGGAACAAACATCTGCATATTTTAATTAATTTAACTTGCAGAAAAAAGTGAAACATGGCCTGGCACATTAAATATTATTTATTCTCAAAAAGGAAAAAAAAAAGTTAAGAAATATAAACAGGTCACTAAACCTTAAATAATACTATATTTAAGAAAAAATAACTATATTTGAAATAAAAGTTTCAGAAATGTGATAACATAAAGGGCCTTAATAAATTTAGTATAAAATTGATAGAAATTAATTTAATTATTTAAGATAATTTATTATGAAATGCCACAATGTCTTGATCTCTTCATGATGTGTGGCTTTTCTTTTGAAACCAGTTCACCTACACGCTCTTACCATAATGTTTAGATATGTAAGATGTCGATGTCACTGTTACCTGAGAATAAGATGCAGATGCCACCCGAACGTACAGTGCTGATGCCTTTCCGTGTTCTTACTGCTACTGAATATTGGAGAACAAAAATTGCTAATGTTATGAGTATAATGTAATGTACTTCCTGATCATTTCTACTAGCTGTCTGTAGAGCAGATCTTGTAATCTTTAAATTCACTGTCCACAGGTTTCCAATAAAACACTCAACTGACTGGAGTTAGCAAAAATGAATACTGATTATACTGAAGGAATATAATACAATCTAAACAAGCAAGTCCAAAAAGATAGCAGACCCTCTTTATTATAAAAATCTCCCCTCCTCTTTATCTCAGAACGTATAGAATAAAATCACACTCCACTAAGGAGCATATTAGTCCAGGGCTAACGTACACTCTTATAGCTGTTGTATTATTATTATTAAATATATTATTTTGTAGATATGCTTCTATCAACCCTATTGGGAAAAGAATTGAGATATTAGTTTGACAATATCATGTAAAACATTGGATTGTTTTCCTTTTATTTACTTTTTTTAGGTCACAGTTGTATTATATTGTTATTATTAGTTGTTGCATAATCTGGAAGCACTAATTTATGGAAATGTCTAGCAATGCATTTCCAGTCTGATCGATTGCAGTGTGTTATGGGATGTCAAACACAGTCTTGTGGCATGTGTGTGTCTGCGCGTGTCTTGTGAGAGTGCTGAGGTGGCTGTTGGATAAACCATTCCATTTACCCGAAGACTGGTGCTGCTTTTCTGCACATTTCAGGGGAATTGGAGCACGCACCTGGCCGGCCTCCTTACTCAGCTTCTTCTCAGAGTATCCACAAACACATGACACAACAGCCGGGGCGTCTGTGTCTAACATGTACACTTCTGATTCTCCTCACTGCCTCACTCTCTTGACTGTGCAAAGCTATTCATAGTGCTTTCTTATTCACAGGATCCCAAGCGTAACTATATATAAGAAACACTACGCCCCTATCACATGTGTATGACTTCTGCTTATGTCCTGTTTAGACCGAGGCTTTTCACACTGCTGGAATGATAACAGGCCTTTTGCCTGGCTGCCAGTGTGTACAGACTCGTTCTTGTGGAGTACAGTAAAGACAGAACAGCAACTCCTGACCCAGCTGGCCCTGCCTGTCAGCCTCAATAGCGGCTCTGGCCTTTACTGAATGTGTCACCCTGCTAACCATCATATCAGTTTGCATAACAAGCCCCCATGTCCTGAGTTGCAAGGTCAAGCCAGCAGTCATATTTACTTACTGCAGCGGGCCGAAAAGAGACAGAGAAGGTCTAGGTGACTTTTATTGTATTAATGATGTAATGCATGAATAACAAGCATGAACCTGCATGGACACTATGAGCTGTGTAAATTTTAGGGGGGGGGATCCAAAGGGGGGAAATACAAAATATGTAGGATTTTGGGGTTTAAATCCATTTTAGACTGCGAGACTGAGCTGTAATGTGCATTTGCAAGGGTTACATTACTCAACACACTGGGTAATTCTAGCCATGAGAAGGCATTCTACCTTCCCTCCCTGCCTTCCTGCCTCTCCCTCCCTCACTCTTTCCATTCTCATCAGTGGAGGAAAAGAGCACCCAAGGACAGAGCAGATGAATGACATCAATGGCTGCAGCGATGTGCTTCCAGAGATGTGGCTAAGACAAATGAGGCTTGTTACATTAGCGAGCGATACTGAATCCCGCCATTCACTGATATAGCCCCGATAGAGCTGTAACCAGACGCACCCAACCTTTCCAAAGATCCGCTGCGTCATGGGACCTCCAAACGGGAGCTTTCTCAGGCATTCAGCTGAGGCCACTATCACTCTCTCGCCATCTCTTTATTTCCTTCTCACTAGCTCTCTCTCCCTCTGCTCACCTGTCTATCCTCATGAAACCGCTTATGCAGTTACAGTATTCTGACCTATGGATTCCTGTCATCTCTGACAGGTGTGAAGAAAAAGAAGAGACGGAGCGAGGAAATGTTGAGGAAGTGAGGGAAAGATGAATGAAGTTGTAAGTCGTGCTGGAATTCAAAGGGGAAATGAAGTGCTTTCATGTCCAGCAAAAATGTACTGTAAGTGCGAGAAATACTCTCAGTGATGGAGCACTATTGAAGTATTTGCTCTGCGCTCGAGCAAACAAGGCTGCTGTTATGACAAATAGAGTTTTGAGAGTGCCTAAGTGAATAGTCTCCAGATAGAATGCTAACAGCTGAGTAAACATATTGTTCATCTGCCTTAACCATGTATTTTTCTATAATTCATAATGGACATTCACCAGAAGCATTCTCTCCAGACGCCTTTGCCAAAAGAAAGAATTTATGCTTCTGCTAAACAGTAAAAAAATGCCAAGTTTAGATAAAAAAATAAACACTAGCACAGCAGAGCTTCTCTTTAGATCAATCAGACTGTGTACAAAGCACATTCCATGATCACACAGGCCGTGCAGCGTGAGAAGTAGCCTTGCACCCTCCGCTGTCAACCAGAGTTCACAGACTGCTTACAGCATGCTAGTCCCTCCTGCACCACTGTTTTCACAGCCCTTCTAACCCTGGCCTTCTTCCATTCAGCATGGGGGAGGAATATGCAGCCAGGCATAAAGCGTGCTTCCCCTGCTTTGTACACTTGCAGGAAGCAGGCCAGTTAGGTTATAAATGAATATTTTAGTGGTATGATATGTGTTTTGTGTGTGTGTGTGTGTGTGTGTGTGTGTTATGTGTATGTTTCTGTCACATACAGAAAATACACAAGTCAGACAACCATACACTTAAGCTCCAGTGTCAGACAATATTGCAACTAGATTAGTAGGGTAACAGACTGGGATTCAGTTCCCTGCTCGCCGAGCAGAACACACCATAACAATAAGAATACTTGGGCTAGACTCCAAACACTCCATTCAACTACATCTGGGTAAGAGTGTATTCCAAATCCCATAAATATAAAAGCAGAAAACACGTATTTAACAGGTTTGCACGGAAGACTTAACAATCCATTTTTTTCGTCATGTTTAGTCTGTATGTTTTAAAAGTTGCAGTTGTTTTTTTTTCTAAAATTTTATTTCATCGTCACATTTGACATCCTCACATCCTTTCAGACTGTTGAGTTGTTTCTTCAGATCTAAAGTAAGAATACAGCTCATCTTCCTCCAGTCTCTTTAAGATGAAAATGTAAATAACTGTTTGTCTGATTATTACTATTTTCTCAGAAGCACTAAGTAAACAAGGAACGTCCCTGGACGTTCAAAATAGGTCTAAAAGTAGTCTGTCCGTCAATGACATATTTTAAACGTCAATGGACTTCCAAAATCCATCTTAATAAGTTAGGTAAGTGGTGACCAGTCGATAACGTCAGTGGACGTCCAAAACGCGTTTTATACAAGTGATTTATTTCGGGGCCAATTAATAACGTCAATGGACGTCCAAAATACGTCTAATAGTCGTCTTTTCAATGTCTGTGTTTGGACGTCTTTTCAACTTTCATTTTCAACCTTCAGAGAACGTTGATTAGACGGCAGTCATTACATTATTTCAACGTTGAATCAATGGCTAATTGTTTACTGGGAATAACTTGGCTGCTGTACTGATTTTGCACAGTACTCTATGTAGAAGCTAGAGTGTGTACATTTCTGTGAGCATTGCGTGTCTTCATTTTTAGCCCATTGTGAAATCAAAAGATCTTCGAGATCATATGGACATCCTCAGAAAAATGACATGTTGGATTAATTTGCATTAAAAAGCACTCAAAAGGAACCAATACATTGCAATATTGCTTCTAAGGGTTGTGCCTGCGGGACGTTAAGGTGCAAAATTTCTCATTTACAGTAATACAGAAGTCACCATATCTCTGGTCCTAGTGTGCTTATGTGATTTGCTGCCACCTCTGGTTGAACCTACCTTAGTGACGGGCCGGTGAATGAGACACTGAGCTCTAATCCCGGCCAGTGAAAAGAAGCAGTGAGATTAATGATTGCATAAACACATCCCCTAAAGCCTGTGGAATAATACGGAGGCACAGAGCCATGCTCCGTGGGGAGGGAAAGGCTCTTAGAGTCAGCTGACTGACGGCAAATCCCAGGAAGTGGCCCTGTGCGCTCCCTTTGTTGCCTCATTAATACTGGGAAACAGTCGATACTTTCCACAGCAGAGCGTGGAGATAACAGCACCAGCTCTGAATGACCGAGCCAGTGCCATTGGCTTTAAGCCTACAGGATCACCTCAGCTTTCTAGGAGAAATTTACCTTTAGGCTAATTAACCATGCACTTACCCTAATGTTAACACTCAAGACTATGTGGAGAAACACTGGAAAAAAACTAAAACAAAACAAAATTTTAAGGAGTAGAGAAATGTTGAATTTTTGGGTGATTTTCCACCGACACATCATTTACAAGAATGATTCTTTAATAAAACCATCCGTGATAAGGTCTTTAGTGAAACATAATAGGACCTTTAATGGCATCACACCCAAGCTGCTCCCTAGCACCTTTATTTTTAAGAACACTTATCTTTGTTCAACATTTAGACAACATGGAGATCTCCATCCCAACCCAAGCACAAAAGGCCTGACTAGATATTTGGGTCAGGTTCAGAGGATTTTTCGGTTACAACTCTGTGCTTAAATCAGGCTCAGTTTTGTTTTCTAATGAGTGTATTTATTTTCACACCCTCTGACACATGATCTCCTCTTTCATTGCTAATGTCACTCAAAGTGTAAACCTAGAAGAACTTGCTGCAAGGCTCACAAATAGTTTAGAGAGCATGTGCTGTTTTCTGACAGGAACAACAAGTAATTCCACTAAAATACTGTTTGTGTATTATAGATGTACAAAATACCAGTGTATCCCATCCTCTTGTTCAACTCCTCTTGTTCAAAGTGCATAGTAATAATGCAAATGTTCTAAAAATCCATCTGCTAGTGCCCGCAAGTGGGTTCAGGTCAGGTTCAATTGCCTACTTGTGCAGACCTACCAAAATGTTTTTTAAAATACTGTTTTTTATTTAATACATCATGTTTCATGGTACATAAGGAAGTTTGCAGTCTATTACCAGCTCTAAACACTGAAAGACAGGCTACTTGCAGAAGACCCTGTAAACAACCTACATTGTGTGTACTATATCCAGTAATAAGTCTTCATTGTAAATGTTACCATGCTTGCAATGACCATATTACACAGGTATTTAGTCTGGAGGCAACAGTCTTGCAGCTAGGACATCAAAACCACCCCTAACAACACAGGAAAGACAGTGACTGAGGAGCAGAAATCACAATGGGAAATCCAGGGGCGTTCAGACTAGGGTTCTCTTCAATGTGAAAGCAGGCAAACCCCACTGACTAATGAGGGTTGAAGTTTAACCCCTTTGCAAGACCCCATGTGGGCGGTACTCCTCCAGGCACATTCATTAGAAGATGAAACGGTGTGTCCTGGGGCAGTGCAGCCGTCCACCCAATCCGGACATGTTTAATTTAAGCTCATGTGAAGAGGGGCCAGATTGGCCCCCTATCCAACTAGCGACGTAGAGGGAGCCAGCTAGAGGCAGGGGGCTGTGGGTCCAGGAGGACAGAGCCATGGATGAGAAGGAAGGATGGTGCAGTTAAGCTTTCACACAGCATGAAGGACTGTATGTCCAGAGAAATGCTGGAATACAAAGTAAAGCCCGCATTATTTGAAAACTCGGTAAATGTTCACGGTAAAAAATTAAATTGCATAGTTTTATATGGTGTATATATCAATACCAAATATTTGTTAATCATTTCTTCATAAAATGATATATATAAGAAGGTTTTAACCAGCTTTAGCGGGTTTGTTGGAAGTAGCTCCAGAGTAGATTTTTTTGGTCATTTTCAGTTGTCTTCACATGAAGATATTTCTAGTTAAAATATGTTGTCCTCATTCAAACTTTCAATCCTTGTATAGGCCAGCTGAAGATCATCTTCCCACATAAGTTAATATCCTTATATAAAAAGAGTCTTAATTACATGAAACAAATTTAAAAATATAAATATTTTACCAAATTTTCACCAATACGACTGAATCCATGTAAAATCAATAGGATTATATTTTATAAGCTCTACAATATACTGTTTGTTCTACTATCAACCACTAAATCATATAAAAGCAAGCTATATTGTATGATTTGTCTTTACAGAAGAGCCTACTGTACTCTGTTCCTCTTGTAATTACCCTCTCTAGATTTTACATTTCTTTGACACAGCTTGCCAGCAGTTGAAACAAAATAAATAAAGAAATAAGGATTCTTGTGAATTGTATTTTAAAGGGAAAATGTCAGACTCTGGGCTACAGGAATTACGCACCACTAATTACCAGTCGACATTAGCCCTCTTCAGCCTAACATTTCCCTTTCATCCAAATGCTCTTTCATATACCTACATCAGAGGATGCAGTACAGCTCCAGGTCCTAACCGCACCGCACTCCATTCCCATACACGCTCCACAGCCAAGACCTTCACAACTTATCTTTCCATGACAAATACAACACATTGTTCTTATCATATCAGCTAATCCCCTGCTCTTATGAATCCTTCTTATTTATTAAGGCTCTCCTTTTCCTTGTTAGATACGTAGAACCAATCTCCTGTAATTAGCAACTCCTAACCTTTGGGGGTCTAATCCCTGCTGAATTGTGGATTTGTACATCAAAGAGCACGTTTTTTCCCATATATCGGAGTGCTTGAAATTACAGTCGATTCTGAAATCTGCACTTATTTGTATAGCATGGATGCAAAAAGCACTTCCCCCCTTTTTAATGTCTGCCAGAATCCCGTGGGTTTGCAGTGAAGAGTTCCTAATCCACTCCAGTGCAAAACCAAATATAGAGTGAACGCTGCATTCCAAAATTCAGTGGTGGAGCCAAGAGCCTGGCTGTGCACATGAAGTGGAATAGGCTTCCCCCCCACACTTCTTTTCCATATCGTAAAAGATTAGATTTCTTTGGTGGCTTAAGATACATGCTGGAAGAAGCAAGGCGATCGCTCCGGGGGGATGAAATCAAACGTGCTGAAATGAAGAGAGCATGACTGCCTTTCTTGCTGTCAGCACCGTTCGTTTCCTTGCCATTAATTGAAAGTTAATTAAACAATCAATGCTCTCTGGCCCCTGTGTCGGTTTTAACAGCTTGTCCAGTGACTCCCTTAATGGACTGCTCTCTCTGATGTTTAGAAGGTTCTAGCAACCGCTGTCCCTTTTGCAATCCGGGACTGGAGAGAATGCCTTGCGTAATGATTAAATGAAAAGAGAAAGAAAGGGATAGTGAGGGGAAAACTGTTTAAAAAAAAACTTCCCACACACAGAGGGGAGAGCATCTCTGAGCCTTCATAAGGAGTGAGCTAGGAGCCTTAATTGGCTCTAATGAGATAGAAACATATGTGGCAGCGTCTCTCGCTGTGGGAGAGAGAGCAGATATGGGCTGCAACACCAGCAACCTCCCCTTCCCACCCAGCTCCATCTAACATGTTCACTTAAGGGTTTTTACGCCATCGTCTTCCATCCAATAAGGGCTGTGTAATTGGCCATTTAGCAACTGGGAGCAGTTACTGCTGAACCATGCAGACTGGCCAAAACCACAAACACACATTCTGTGCAGTCCAGAGCTTCAGAAACGTTACAATGTAGCTTTCACCACATAACTAAACCTGCATTATAAATAACTAGACGTAGATAACGTGCAGGAAGCATTACACCTACTCTAGCATCATTACACTTGTTCCCTCTTTACTTAACTGATTTATAAATACCTTTAAATATATCTTCTTTTATCACTATATCTTACAAACTATCATAAGATACAGACTGCATAATGCTGTATTTACATGTTGGCCTGGAACAAACCCATACCTCAATGGTTGGAGAAGCAGTGTTTAGCTACTATTACGCTCTTAAATGGAACCAGCTCACTGAGAATATTAGAAGAGCTTTAAGCACTTTTAAAACAAGAATTAAAACATTCCTGTTTGAAAGGCCTTACTTTAAAATATTCTGTATTTTTTATTCTGAAATGGCACTATTTTTTTATTTTATTGTATCATTTTAAATTGTTTGAATCATTTTCATCATGTTTCTTTTACTCTTTTTATGTATTTCCTTTTATTGCACCTTTTTAATTGTTTTAATAGATTTTTTTTTTCTGTAAAGCACTCTGAACTGCTCTTGTATGAAAGGTGCTCTAAAAATAAATGTGCCTTGCCTTGCCTCAAAGCAGAATTAGTGTGCAACCAATGGGCAGATGCAATTAAATGTTCTTATGGTCATAGCAATACCAGATTACCAGGGATGTTATTGACCATGTGTGGGGCAAAAATGTAAGTCACTGTTTCACATGAAAGCACATGCAAGTACTTCAATTGGCACTGCTTTAATACAGTGGCTAACATACTGGAGAAACTGCATGCTTGTGTTGAGCTGAGTTTTGAACATGTTATAGATCTGAGGATCATCTAGCACTCTCTTTCTAGAAATAAAATAAATAATAAAAATGAAAATAAAATAAATCCCTTAAGCGTAAAGCTTTATGTCTTTATACTCCAAAGAGCTAAAATTCTCTGCACACTCAGAAACCCAAGGCAAAAAAAATATCTCCTCTAAAGTAATTTATGGGATGTAGCTTTCAAGAATATGCCTTTTTAAATGCACAGTGCGGTACATTTCTACATTCTTACAGAAGATATTGTCAGTGTCCAAATAAAACCATGTATCTCCAAAATAAAAGGAACATGCATGTTTTTCTTTGGGGAGCAACAATATAGTTTATATTTCTTATAGAATGTCCCTCTCACATTAAAGCACATTTTCCTTTTTAATTCTTGCTGCTCTGTGTGACACAAAGAATGGCTTTGCCCTGTCACTGTCCAACAGGGTAGTGATTAGCTCCTGCTGAATAAACAATGATGCTGTGGAGTATTTAAAGGTAAGTAGACACCCTGTCAGGACTCCGCTCCTAAGATTAAAATCTCTTTACTTACCTTACAGTAACAGAGAACCCCCTATAGCCCAGCA
This sequence comes from Hoplias malabaricus, assembly GCF_029633855.1. Taxonomy (NCBI): domain Eukaryota; kingdom Metazoa; phylum Chordata; class Actinopteri; order Characiformes; family Erythrinidae; genus Hoplias; species Hoplias malabaricus. The sequence continues at coordinate 30,669,094 of NC_089803.1, forward strand.
CTGACTGATTACCAAACATAGCTACTCCCAAGAGTTAGCAAGAAACGAAGGAGTTATTTATAAATAAAGACAAAAGAACAGGGGTGTGTGTGTGTGTGTGGGGGGGGGGTGATCAGGAACCAAGAGCAGCTCCTATGGTTTTCACTACTTGTTGTAAACTTGTTGTAACAACTGCTTAGATGCAAGACTTTCCAACTTGGTACGTTAGTTTCCAAGCTGCAGTCCACAACAAACAGAGGAAACATCAGAAAATAAACATGTACAGGTTGATCAACTAACCTCTGGGTAAGAGGAAAATAGCATAAGTAGATGTTTCACTGAATAATATCATGTATAATGTTTCATGGCAGCAGTGATAGAGACTCAGCACTGCCCTGTTCATGTCTGTGAGATGAGAAATTACAGATGTGGCAACAGCAGCTTCCAGACTTCTCTACATACATGAGCCAAGATGTCAGATTTATGGTCTGATAGAAGTATAACATGAAGAACTCGCGTCTGAGAGCGATAGCAATAACCTTGCATGTGCTGTGCCTGGGCCATGATTAATGGACCTGTGTTTGGGAGGGGAGCTACACTTAGACAGTCGGGTTGCTTCAGTGCACCATGGACTAAGATGCACTTCCTAACAAATAGTGTTGTCTGTTTACTATTCTAGTTGGGCTTTAAGAGGGAGGCAGGCGAACAGCAGGCTGATGTATTGGCCTGGTGTCACGGCGTGGCAGCCACATTTACACATACATTCATCTCTCACTTTAGAAGCCAAATGATACGTCTAATTTGCTGCGAGTCCGGATATTTTTAACTTCTCCGGCTGTCAAATAGTGGAGCTTGACTGTCAGTGTTCGTGCGTGTGCAAGTTGTGCATTTGTGTTAAAAAGGTGGCACAGGCTTTTTTCCATTCATCATTCTCTTTGAGTGAATTAGAAAATGCACATTCCATTAGTCAGACTGATTGACATGTCTTTTTTCCCCTTATCGACACCAACGGCAGATTTTTTAAAAAGGACAGAGAGAGGGAAAAACGAGTGGGTAGGGAGACTGGTTAAGAGGGAAGTCTTTTTTCTACCATATGTACCATGTTTTGACATTTCTTGACCATAATTATAATGCCATGAAAATGCTTAAAAATTCCAGAAATTGCTTGAAGGAACAATCTGCTCCTCACACTTGCCTATTACTGAATAAGGGGGATGTATTCGGAGCACTCTAAATCAATGGCTTGGACATAACACCTTAAATTAGATGGGATTATGGGTTATTGTGTGTAAAAAAATTCTTACACATACGTATTTTTATACAGCAAAATACAACACAGATCCAACACAAGTACACAAGAACAAAATAAATATTACTGTGACAGGAACAAAGAGGTTATTTACACCGATAAGCCATAACATTAACACCACCTCCTTGTTTCTACAATTACTTTTCCCTTCTCTCAGCTCCCCAGGGCATACAGGAGCACTTTGTAATTTAGCAATTACAGCCCGTAAACTCTTGCTCTGTATACTTTTATTTCCAGTAGTCACTGGATGATGCCCACAGGACAATGTTAGCTGTGTATCTGTTTATTTGATGGCCTTTTCTCAGTCCAGCCGTGACACAGTTGTTAGGAAGTCGAGCAGCACTGCTGTGTCTGATCAAATCATACCAGCACAAAACACACCAACATACCACAACTGGTCAGAGTCACTGCAGCCCTGAGAACGATGCATCAGCCTGCTCTGTGGTGGTACTCTGGGAGTCCTGACCTCTGAAGAGCGGAATGAAAAGGGGCAAAAAAGTATGCAGAGCAACAGACTAGTGTCTGTAGTTGTAGAACTAGAAAGTGCTGCTGTATGGTCAGTGGAGCTGAGAGAAGGGACAGTGAGTGTAGAAATAAAGAGGCAGTTGTAATGTTATGGCTGTTTGGTGTTTATTGTAATATTTTGAATAAACAAGCTTTAGCTAAAGCAGTTCCTGCTATTCAGAAGATTTCTATTGGTTCTAAAACTCTGTACGAAAAAGAAAGATAAAGAGTAAAAAAAATGTCTTTAAGAACATCTGTGAATGTCCAGCGTGTGCTGGTTGAAGCTGAGATTGTTTTCCAAGGTAATGTGAAAGGCCCTACCACCTCCACACTCTCTCCACGAATGGCAGAAGGACCGAAGATGGGGTTCTGAGTTATGAAGATGAACATTCCTTTTCTTTTTGAGACACTAGGTTGGTCTGAGGATGGTCTAAAAAAAATAATGAAAGTGTGAAAGCTCTCTGTATGTTGATTTGAGAATATGCCTCTCTTTGCTAGAGGACATGCCATTGCTTCTAGAATTTCAAACCAAATGCGTCAAACCCACATTCTGCAGCCAGTTCCTTGAACTGGCATTGATGAAGTCCACAAGGGGTTAACGTTCTCACACTCGCAGGTACAGAAACAGCGTAAACAAACAAACACACATACAGTGTCATGTTATCCAATGGCTTGGGTAAGCCCACCCTTAAAGAGTCATGCTGGTATTCTTGGATGGGGGCAATGGAAATGAATGTGAGTATGCGCTCTGTAACTGAGAAGGCTGATAACGGATCCTGTAACAGCTCATCTGATAGCTATGTAAATCACACAGACCTTGGAGCCAGGGCACCGATGAGGCCGCACCAAAGAGCAAGCCACGCTAAGCATTGATTAGCAGTGGAAAATTACAGTTACAGGTCAAGTGCACTGCTAGTGCACTACATGCTACTGTACAGACGTAAACTTGACTTTAAAGTAGGCAAGCAGCTCAAATATTAATGACCTCATGCTTGGTCCTAGCAGATTAGAACACTGCAGAACTGGTCACCTGATTCCCTTTTTGAGGCCAGTTTTACTTGATGTCCAGCTCATAGTTCCCAATTATACAAATAAAAGATTATACTGAAAACTTTGCAACATAGTCCAGTTACATTTGAGGCACACTGACCATAAAGGGTAACATATTTCAGTTTTGTTTTTGTCATGAACTTCCCCAAGAATACTTTTAATTTCAAGTGTGAACGGAAGGGCTACCCATTCATCACTGTGTCCTCACTCTTTTACACTGATCAAGAAACAGGCTTATCCTAATCTTTACCCCAAAACCAGAAAGAGTGTACTACTGGTCTCATAGCAGCTGTGAAGAGTAACTTCTATCAACACCCTGCAGTGCATAGCAATGCCCCACAAGCCTCCCAACTGGCCTATAAAACTCACTGCTCCCCTTGTTTGCACACTAAAGATAAACAGATTACACAACATGGAGAGAGAGAGAGAGAGAGAGAGAGAGAGAGAGAGATGTATCATGGCATGAGGTTCTGGAAAGAAGCAAAGGCTATCCAGGCCCTAAAATAACACAGCTATTATTAAACCTTAGGTAACATTACAGGTAAATAAGGATAAACACCCTGACCCATGACTTGAGTGCTCTAGATCTCTAAACACAAGTGAGCCATCTGGTTTGACCTTCTAATAGCTTAGCAGCCAAGTCATTTTAATAATATTGTTTTACATAACTGTAAATTAATGTAACTATTCACCTACTAATGTGTTCTGCTGACTGCTGTAAGGTGGGACAAGTTTACAGAATGTTAGCAGACCCCATTCTACTTAATGAGAGATTGTAGGACAAAAATCTAATTTGTCAGCTACACTGTTTAGAGCTGCAACGTAATGAAAAGCAAAGTCTTGTGTTTCTAAATCTGGGCTTTAACTGAAAATAAACAACTTGTAGATGACAGCACAGAATTTAATGCCAAGCTAACATCAACCGAATGCAGAAATCCACACATAACCAGTCTTAGAGACTGAAATGTCACAACCTCACACTGGCTTATGAAAAAGTGTGTCATTCATTAGGCACATCTGCATGTGAAAGCAGCTAATTATATGATATTTTTCCAACACATTAATAAATATTCCACTGAAAATAAATGTCTGACTGTAATTTTAATGACCAACATAAGAGAGGTGTTCTGACATATGGGCACACTTTACACTGTGACATCGCAAATCACATGGTGATTTTGTTGTTTTAGCTTAAAAAGGGGGCTGTGTGTGTGTGTGGGGTGGGTGTTAACATTCAATAATCCTAAATTTTACCCATTGGGTTTTCAATTAAAATTTTCTAAGTCAAAAAAAAAAACCTGCATATTTTATAGCAATCACATTTATGGCTTTGGGCAGATTCTCTTATCCAGAGCGACTTAACAGTTTTAATCACATTATTGTGACAGCATAACACAGTGTTAGGTGTCTTGCCCAAAGACTCTTAAGGGTGCCGTGTGGTGTTATCCCCAAACTGGAATTCATACCATCGCCAAACATGAGGACAAGAGGTGTTACCCACTGTAATTCTAGTGCTCTGTGTGATTAGGCATGATCTGCACTGCCATGCTAGTAGTCATGGGACTGTTGGTGTGTCCGTGTAAATATGCCTTATTACAATTTAAAGGATACAAGAGAACACCCTGTCACCAAGTGTCCACTAATCTGGATCCAATTCCTTTGAGACACTTGATCTGCACCTACATCCTCCTACATACCACTCCACACCCTCCACCCCTGTCATGTAACAGAAGACCTCTATCATTTAAGGAAGTGGAAATAAATTCTTGAGATACGGAACATCTGGACAAAAGTATTTCTTCAGCTGTGCAAGCAAAGTGCCTCTGAAGCTGTAGAAGGTGAACTGGTTGATATTCAAATTTCAAAATGTTAAAAGCAAAACATTCATTCCAAGGCCTTCCAAAGTTATGAGTGTGTAGATGAGTTTCTCGTTCCTTTTTCCTCAAGATTCCCAATTCACTGCTGCCATAGCAACAACTAGTGATGTTAACAGTGATGTCATTAATGCTACGTCCACTGCAGTGAAAGTGTATATCCACTGGAAATGAAGAGTCCTTGATAACTCTGATGCCTCAAACTCTCTCGACATATACACATCAGACCAAGCAGTGTGGCTGGAGAGACTATTTTAGTATCAAAGAGTTCATATAGTGTGTTTGCTTTCAGTCTTCCATAGAAATATGAAGGACAATTCTTTTACACATCTAAATTCAGTCCTAGAAGTCAGTTGTGCTTCTAACAATCCATTTACTGATTCTGAGGTTAGAGCTATGGGTTTATTTGGGTCCATTATTTTCAGAATATATATTTTTTTAGTAAATCGTATATTTTTGGTCTTTGCTTAGTAAGGTATTCTTGACAGCAACTCGCAAACACACGCACACACAAAGACACGCATGCATACATACAGATATGTATATTACTGTCATAGTGCGGCTACACCAATTTCTTTATATTCTGAAACCACAGCATACAAATTGCACTCAGCTTGTTCGGCAGCATAAACAAATGACTGGTAACCCATGGTAAGGAATACAAGCACGCACACGCATGGCTCGAGGAGTTTTCTCAAAGAAAGCTGTGGCAAAGCTGCTCCTCGCTAGTTAAATTACAGTGGAGATCACGGCGGGGGACTCCTCGTGTGTCGACTGCGGCGCAGATCTCCCGGCGTGTTTGTCAACAGTGCTGCCTGGCTGTAATTGGCATAATTGCCAGGTTAGAGTGCAACAAGAAAAAAATGATGTGACTGTGGCGAGACCAGACTGTGTCATTAACCAAGACCGAATCTGGAGGCACTACTAGCAGTACATGAGTGTGGAGGGAGTCTAGGAATGGGGGCGGTGGTGGGGAGCAACCAGCAGATAAAAATGGCTGCCTCTTATCTCTGCTATGCATATGAAAGGCTTATGCTGTTTCTGTGACAGATTCTATACGCCTCGTCACTGTGGGATTCACTAAGGTACATTGGAGCGGTGAGAGAGAGAGAGAGAGAGGTGCATCTTTATAATGAATCGTCTTATATGTATGTACAAATGTTGAGTATGAGTGTGCGCACGTGTGTGTGTGTGTGTGTTTTAATGTGGATAACGAGAGAGAAAGTTACATTTAAAGAGAGAGAAAATAAGAAAATATAAACAGAGATTGAAAACCACCCCCCTGTGAAAGCAGTCAGCAGCTCAAGAGATTAAAGAAACTGTTTTCTTCTGTTGGAGTACTGTGCATTCCCACAACAAGCTCCAATCCCGGCTTAATCTGTAATGAATGCTTAATTCACAACATAATATAGCATCTATAATTACAATAATGAGGACGGATATTTGAGGAGCCAATCGTTTGTAACTTCATTTCGGCGCGAAGGCAGTGGGGGACATTAATCTCTCTGCGTTCTCAGTGAAGCATTTTTCTTTTGTTTTTTTCTCCCATTTTGTTGGGTTCCCAAAATAAAGAAGGTGGCGCTTTGAGCTACAGCTGTATCATTTATCTATAAATTTATTTTCAATTTGAGGCACACTGCCATAATAATGAAAGCCAAATCAAGAGCGGAGAGAGGATTATTTTAATTAGCCACAGTGCTAGCTGCCTGGCAGGCTGTGGGAGGGGAGGCTATGCCACAATAAAGATGAAGTAGCAAAGGCAGTGCTCTAATCATATCGGTTGAGTCACCTGCTCTGACTCCTCCTGCAGCGCAGTGATGTCGAGATGGAGGGGAGGCTGTAAGGAGTGGGATGAGATTACAGGCTCTACCATGGCCTCACTGACCCACCCACTGGATTCAGCGTTTGTGAAAGCTGTGGCTAAACACATTTAAACCTAATGCAACACAGTTTATCATAACAAGCATAAATATATTCATACTGCCCAACCCTACATCTAATAATCTCAAATTATCAAAAACACACTCCCCGCTTCACAGTGTCAGCTCTATTTCCTGTCTGTGCATTTGTATGCTTTAATATTTACTTTCTAGCTTTTTGGGTCAAATGTGTGACGATGTAGGCATGCATTATGCACCATCCTAACCGGTCAAGTGTAATGTTTCATTACTTCTTAACAACATTAGACCCCCAGCTGCAGCACAAAAACTACAGAAGCAAACTATGGATAATTGACTGTAGTCAAGAGAAAATTGAGTAAATTTGTAAAATTGAGTAAAACTGAGACTATTCCAGTCTAATAATGGAAAAAACAAATAACACCACGGGTGAGGTTAGCTCTTTCATGGAGATCCCTCTCCCTCAACAGATTCTCTGCTGTTGTTTCTAGGGCTGATGTCTACACGGTACTGGGAACATGCTGCCATGCCGCATGCGATTACTCTCAAATTGGATCATGTCCCTGCTTAAGAGATCTCCCTGGACGGCCCCGGTGCATCTCTGCTGCTGATTGTGTAAGGCTTGCAAATGAGGATTTTATGGAAACACAGTGACCAGCTGACAGATAAACAAGAGAAAAGTAAATAAAGAGGGAGGACACAATGACTGGGCTGATGTAGGCCACTAGTGTGTGCATAACCGGGTCATGGGACTGTTAAGAATGAATGATGGGGAAAAGGGCATGAACCCTGTACAGACGCAGAGCACTGTATGTGAACTATGGTAGTAGTTTGTGCACAACAGCATGGCCAGCTAAGCAAAGCAGGATTACTTGAATTCATTACAGAAACCTCTTTCAGTTTTTCTCTCATAAGAATCAAACCTACTATACGTCAAAGCACATGTTCCCAGACACACACTTGCCGTTAGAAGACCAAAGGCCAGGCAAGTAGAGGCAGCTTCATTAGACATTAAAGTGACCGTTGCTGCATCTCCCGTCATTACACTTTTCCCCAGGCTGACACAGGAGATACTGAAAGAGCTGGGAGACACAGAGCTATTACATCCTGACTTCAACCAGAGACTCTGTTTAAACAAGCAGCCATTCAAGCACTCACTGGGAAAGGATTTTAAAGGGAATTTTTCATTCACTGTAAACTGCCTCCCCTGCTATCCCAGGCTGTTCCTCTAAGAAAAGCAGCAGAACAGAGTAATTTGCACCAAGATTAAGGTGAAAAGGGGAAAAGAGAAGGAAGTGAGAGTGCTTTTTCAGACTGGGCTGTGGTGAAAGGTGACTGCCTTGATCTAAGCTTGCACTCTAACCTTTCCTGTTAAAGCACCTACTCCTGCAGGCATACAGTCCCTTCAGAGAGGAGGCAGATCCATGCATGTGTGATGTTATCTTTGGAAAGCTGAGCTATCCCTATAAAAATCATGTATTTTTAACTCTGTGGTCTTTGGTGCGTGCTTGCAGAGGAGCAGGAAGGATATGAAAGCCTACTGCTGGTGATCAAGAAGAAAACGCTGCAGAGGAACATTACTGGTGTGGTCACCGAGGACCTCTTATCTTACCTAAGGCACTGCCAGTGACATATTCTGAGACTGAGGCATTGTCACCTTAAACCGATTAAAATCTGCCATAGCCAGTGATTTGGCTGTGGAAATGTCAACGCTGGGCAAAAATAGTTCATCCTGTGTTTTTTTATCACTATATAAGGAGCATCATGTTGTGGTATTTTCAGTTTTTTAGATTATGTGCTTTATATCAAAATTAATGTGACAACTACAACTAAAAATGATCAAAGAAGAAACTAGTGTCTCTCCATTCTTGTCTTCCTGTCTTGTTTTCTATCCATGTGCTTGTGGTTTTGTTTTGATTGCCCCATCTCCTCCCTTTTGCCAGCTTATTAATTCCAATACCTGTGTACAGTTAGTTCACCCTCCTCTCCTGTGTTTCTTTCCTGTCTTCTGTAGAAGTATCCCGTAAGATTCCCTTTGTCTGGTCTGATCCTTTGTACTGTATGTTTCCTGTATTTAATAAACTTGAAACTTGTGCCTACATCTTGCCCGGACTCCTTTGTCTGACAGAAGGGTAAAAGGCAGAAATGTTCCCCTTTGGCTTCAGCTTAAAGGTTCATGCCTGGAGTTACAGCCTACACATGTCTAAAAGGCAAAATCCACCAATTTTACAACAGTTTTCAGAGAGGGTTTTATGTGAAAGGCTCTGTTCTAGAGAAAGTCATAGATCCTCACAGTGGAGAACCTGGATCTGGAAAATGTGTTTAATGCATTAAAAATATAATTTAATGAGATATAATTTTTTGGCAATAGTTCTGAGATAAGTTACCAAGGGTCTCGCTCACTGGTCTTCATGGACCATGGCTTCTATGTAAATGGTTGTTACTTTGATACACACCGAAACACCCACGCACACACACATGGATGCCCAAAAATGATGATATGCACAATAATGTGTCAGCATGTTTTTTGTTATTAAGACAGACTACCTACTATCACTTCAGAACACAGACATGCAGTGCATTATGCGGTCCAAAGCACTGTCAACGTAAGGGCGCAAAATTTTACTCTAAGAACAGAATGTCACTTTTTCAGCAGCTCAACTTCACTGTTAACTCTCTGTTAGCAGCTGGTGCAGCTCATAGCAAAACATTAAGGCCAGACAGCTGTCCATCAAGGCAGGGAAGAAGCTGACAGCACTGGAAAATGTGCACCACTCCGATAAATATTTCATGCAAACTAATGCAACGCAGGACACTTCCCCACTGGCCAGAGGGAGGGGAAATGAGAGCAGGTAATTATCCAAGCGCCCGAAGGCCAGAAATGATGGAGATTGCAGAAAGCAGGGATATTTAGCCCAGCTAATGAAGGCACACATTCAAAGCTAGCACTCGAGCTGGTATATATATGTGTGTGTGTGCGAGTGTGTGTTTCTGCCTGGCAAGGCAATAGGTCCAGATAAGGCAAGATTGCATAATGCCGTATCCAGTATATTGAGTGTTAAAGCTGGAGCTAGCCTTCATTCCATCTCTGCAGGACCTGTCCAAACCCAGTCATCACACTCACACACAGACACACCTGGGCAGGAGAAGGGCAGTCTGTATCAGCAGCATTTATGAAGTACACAACTCACTGATGCCCCCTCCCCAAAAGTTAAAAGTTATCATCAAACCATTTCAGGCTTTATCTGAACTTACCTATCCATGCACTATCAACAGATGCAATATTTTTTTTTAGCAAATGCTGGGCTATATGGACCTATGGCAAAAATATTGCGAAACTGTAGCATTTATTTACTAAAATAACATGCGTTTTTAATCCACTGCAATTCATTTACACTGATTGTTCTGTAATACTAATTTACTCCCAATTTGTTACCTTTTATAAGTGCTTATATAGCTGTGCTTGCATTGGCAGAAATATGCAGGAAACTATTAGACTTCAGAATTGGACCAGAATCCCATGTTGGTGCATCACTACAAATTAGGATTGTTTTGACCATACTGAACTAATAGCTGAAAATCTGTTGTGTTTCCAATTTCCCTAGGTCCATTTAGTGTAAAATCTCACACTGGAAACAAATCACTACAGTTTATCATTAGGCTGAATGTGATTTGCACTAGGGCGGCATGGTGGTGCCACAGATGGTGTCACTGTTATACAGCCCTAGGGTTCTGAGATTGTGGATTCAAACCGTGCCTTATGTGACTTTCTTTGAGGAGTTTGATGTGTTTTTCCTGTCTTTGTGTGGGTTTCCTCCAGGTGCTCGGTTTTCCTCCCACGGTCCGAAAACAAGCTAGTCGGTGGATCGGCTGTTCAAAATTGTCCACAGGTGTGAGTGAACGTGTGAGGGTGTGATGCCCTGTTCATCCCTTGTGCCCGATGATTCTGGGTAGGCTCCATATATCATCACAACCCTGAACAGGACAAAGCCATTATATTCACTGAATGAATGAATGAGGATACTTACTAACATCACTAAACACTGTCCAGCCTCACAGTACCAGAACTTGTATAACACAAAAGTTGCTATTCATTTAGCTATGGATTACACAGTTTGATCACTTGGTAGACAAAAGCTTTTAACACATTTTGGGAAGGAAAATATGCCCCCACCCTCCAAACCTGATGTGCTGTAGCCTGTTGAAAGGCTGTTATCACACAGTGGAAGCTGTTTTCCTCAGAATGACTTGCACTCGTTAGCTGCTGGGACAGTTTTAATGGCTTTCACAAGGGCACAGTGGTTGTAGCATGGTGGAAATCAGATGAAATTGAACCCGTGACCTCTTTGGCCAGGGTCCAAGTACCCTAACAAATGGACGAGTAAGGTGCCCAGTGGTGTTGCTAGCTTGGTTCATACAGCTGCAGACTTAAAACTGCAGGATCTGAGACTGGAGTTCTGGCCTGAATGCACAGCTTGTCTTTCATCATCCTCATCTCTTCCACATCATCTAATTGAAAGCTAATGCTCAGCTTGTATATGCAGCTCTCTCTCCTGACGCATATGAAAATTTAACCATGTCATTAGGATTCACACGCGTTTCTCGGCTAATGTCCATGCCAGCGAGGGGATCGGAATTGCTAATTGGCTGCTGGAGAGGAAATGAATGAGAACAGGAGGCTGATTCCCAATGATGACCTTCAGACCACCCCTCGCCACCCCACCATGGATTTCTGTTCATTCACAGTAGCTATTATCATGCTTATCTAATACTAGTAGGCTTTGGCCAGAATATTAGGCTTATTACCATGCATCAGCAGCCTCTGTTGCCGTCAGCAATGGCTACAAATGACATGTAGTAAGTTTCTATAGATAGAACTGCACTGTGATTGTGTTGTTGTAGCTGCGGTTACTGAGCTTTAGTCGCAGCACAGCGAGAGGCATTTCTACACCACAGAGACAGCACATTTCATTACAGCTAATGCTAAATGTTGCTGGTAGGAGACACACTGGCAGAGAGAGAGAAAGAGAGAGAGAGAGTTGAGCTGTTTATGAGAGTAGACCTCCTGCTATGGTGTAGATCTATCAAGGGGGAAAAAAAAAGCTATGGAGGGGGTTTAGCTCTTGCTGCTGCCTGCCACTATCTTGCTGTGAATGGATTAATGCACATGTACACTATGACGGTCATGATTTCTCGAGTAAATCAATTTAGAAAATAAATAAATAACATTTAAATCTTGTCAAATTAACCCTTTTAATCACTCAGCAATTAATAATAAAATAAAACTGATAATGCACATATTCAAATAAAAAGACAAAATGGATGGGAAGATATAATATCACGACATTTCAGAAGTTGAGCTGGGACAAAACACCAGTAATACTACATTTAAAAAGCAACCATTTTTATTTTTATGTGGTTCACACTGATCTGCATTAAAATCTAGTTAATTAAAGAGGAAGATCCTTTTAATATCAAAAATAAAGCTGGTCATTGTTCTTTATCCACTTCTTTATGACATAATCTGTCATTTTAATCAACATTCATACTGCCCACTCTTAATTTGCCTGAGAAAAATTCCCTTTTCTCATGACATGTTCCAACCACTCTTTTATAATTAATCAGGCAGATTATGTCACTGTGACTTTAAGAATTCATTATGTAAATGACCCCTGCTCTGACTGACTATATTTTGCTTCTTTTAAAAAGGAGGTTTTCAATCTTTGTGTTTGATGTAATATTTAAAAAATGTGAATGAGCAGGTAAGCTGCTGCAGGCTAAATGGGCAGATATATGAAACTGCATTAGTTTTGTGACATCACAAAAGCATTGTATTCAAAATGGCTTTCTTGTAACAATATTTACACACTATACTAAAATAATGACAGTTTGGTTTTCTACAACATGTGCCTGATAACTTCTTATGCTGGTCTTAGACTAAGAATCAGAGTTTGACAGAAATAAAACGTTCGAAGTCTGCAATGTATTCTGCAATTTTACAAAAGATGGGTTTGGTTTGCCATGGTTCAATTAAAGTGATGTGTTTGCTTTTTAAAGCAGTTTTTCAAACTCCAGCCCAGTGTGAAGATGATCTTTCTTTCTTGCTTGGAACAGGATATCCACTAGATTAAATGAATACCATCAGCGTAGCACTGGGCAATATGACCACAAATCAATATCACAATTAAATAAACATTATCCTTGATTTTGATTTACAAATTATGTTTTTGTTAGTTTTATTGCTCACAAAGTTCACTGCTAAGGCTTTGTACTGTAAATATGCTCAAGCATTAAAGCTGGGATTTTTTCTAATGTTGGATAGAGCTTGCCAATCTCTGTTTTATGAGCCATGCACTGTTCACATTTGCTCTATGTTGCTTCGATGTGACAGACTGGATGGAGCAGAAACACATGACTACAAGTATAGTAGTATAGTTTTAAGGGGACAGTGACATGAGCACCAAATGAGGGACATATTAATGGAATTACCAAAACAAAAAGGATGAACAGAATTGAAAAAAATCTATATAATTAATTTAGACAAGATTATGTCATTTAGAAGTGTGGAATGTTGATTCTGATTATTTTTGATTAATTAACACGCCTTACATTAGGGTTCTTCTCACCTCAAAAAGGCTTTGAATAAACAAGTTCAACTCTAGAGCAAAGGACACATGCTCACACACACACACAAAGCACACATGCAAATTCTCATTTCACATAATTAAATGCATCATTTAAAATCAGGCTTTGATGGTTCCTCTAGTAACACCTTGTCATGTGGGTGTAGCAGGCTTAAGGGAGTGTGATAATTGCATCCCTGTAGTGGTGCTGCTGGGCCGCAAGGCAGTGTGTGTGTGTGCACGCGCACACACGTGTGAAGCAGGGAGTGGGGAATTACCCATGGCTTTAACACACACCACACTACACTACAGTATAATGCACTATAATACTGCTGCTGGAGAAGGCACAGCATGCTGATGGTGTAGTAAGCAGCACACTTATACACACACTGGAGTGTGAGAACACTCTTCAGCAGCTGTGAATGAGTGTGTGTGTGTGTAAAATGCATTCCCTCACTGCATGTGTCATCTCCAGTCTTTACAGGCTCTTTCTCTGCTAATACTTGGCTGCTGTGTGCATCTCCTCTGGGACATGCAGACACAGATACAGTAGATAGGGCAACAGCAGATGGAGATAGAGATAGATGCAGTAGATTTGCAGGGAATTATTAATGGCATGCTATCATCCCAAACGACCTTGAGCAAAGCATGAGCCCCCTCCTCCCCTCTCTTCCCCCCCCTACAAGAGCAGGCTCGTCCCAACCGTATTTAGACAACAAACACAGGGCATTTGGGAAACAGAGAGCCATCAACATCGCACTTCAGGCTTTAATCCTATCCCGGCGACTCACCGGCCTAGCCGGGGAAAAACGCTCTCGAACGAGAAGGCCCCCGCAACCAATCACATTCCACACAGTGGTTCCAAACACACTCCAAGAATAGACTGAGGTTCCAGCAGCGGCGGCAACAGCGGTGCACGCTAATTCCATAAAGCTCAATTTGTTTCCCCCCACAATGGGAGCTCAGCAGTGAAATTAATCTCCAAACAGCAGTTTTAGTGGAGTTTGTAAAAATAAACCACCCGTCTCTGAGCTTCTTGAGGAGTCTGGAGTCTGCCGCATCTGTTCAGAGTGTGTGCTCTTTGCTGGGAGCTCTAAACTCTGCAAACACAGAAGAAGGCACTACAAAGGCTACACCATAGCTTTTTATTTGTGTGTAATAGTAGTGATGCCAATATCCCAAGACACCGTCAAGGATCAAAGTAGCGCTGGGCATTAGTTCACAATATCAGTTAATGTTCACGTTTACATTGATGAAGTGAATGAACTGATTCCCGATTACTGCTACTGTATGCTACGGTCTTATGACTGACAGTTTTATAATTAATCTAAACACACACATATTTTGGATACAATATTATCCCTAAGAAGAGGACGAATAGATGCACATTATAGATTGCCATTTTTAATGTATTTAATGTTTAGGTTTTAACACAAGGTATAATTTTTAGGGGAGTAGCACTGCATCACACAAGTGTGATATTACAATGTAAACTATTATAAAGTGCATCATAGAGATGTGAGAATACATCATGCTAAATGAAATCTAACTGCCATGATACCTCCGAAGTTCATAAATCTAGAATCACTCACTGGTCATTGTTATTCTTTATTTGGATTCATGAGAACACCAGATTGTGATTCCAGCATCAGAAACTGAAGTGAATCATGGGCCGAGGGAGCCCCACTCCAACAGTCTGGGGTCATTAAGATTAAGGCATTTCTGTATGTGAAATAATTGATGAAAATAATTGCATTCATAATTTTCAATAGCTTCCAGTTCTATGCTTTTGGCAATAACCATATTTATGTAACCAACTCAGCCAAGACACCTGAAATCCATTATTAACACACATCATGATCTAAATCCTAGTCCCTTGTGAATTCAGAGGTGCTTTGGTATACACACTAAAGCCTGTGCTCAAACTCCAGCTCACTACACCAGCCTTTCCTTCCCAAAGTGTTACCTGGATTTGTTGTAGTCAGTGATGATAACACATAAGCTTAGCACATAGCTTAAGGCAAGGATGAGACCCCAGCAGGACACTTAAGTGCAATTCCACCCAAAAAAAGTCTCATGTTCTCCAGGATTCTGGGCGGAATTCCCCACTGCCAAACGATGTTTGCAGACAAAGGCTTTTTTCAGCCAAGTAGCACAGTTATAAGCAAAGCCAAGACGAGCTCAATGTTTTAGTTTTACAGCGAACTCCAGAGGACATTTTACCTCATTCCAGCAAATCAGCAGGATAAAAAGTCAACAGCAGGATTCTTAAGGATTCAGCTTCTCCAAGTTCTCCCAGAAAATGTAAATACTGTGGAAAAGGCAGAGGCCTGAGTGCTTGTTGGAATCCATTCAGTACCGTGAGCGGGACAGGGAAGTGATCAGAAAACTGGTTGTGGCTCTCAGGCTGGAGTCGGTTCATTTGGTTCTCACTGCAGCGCCATCCACTATATATTCACTAATTACCATAGGGATCGCTAATGAGAAGCATAATGCAAAGCAACACAATAGCACACACTGTTTACTTTAAGATTGCTCAAGCTTGGGAAACAAGAGGAAAAGGGGGAAAACACACATATGCGCAGAAGCGCACACACTCATGCAAATCCCCCTTGTATAAATTATAATACTCCCTAAACCTCCAAACCAAGCAACAACATTTCCCCTCTAGATCAAAGACTGAAGGCTCATTCTAATCAATGCCTATGAAATATGTCAAAGATCAAAAAGGCGGCTGCTGAGCCCACCTAGGCCCATTATGGTGCTAACTTCTCTCACAGCAATTTCCCCCCTCTCTTCTCTTTCCTCTGCTTTGATGAAGGGGCATCCATCCTCCCTTGCTGTGTTTACAATGCCCGCTGATAATTCTCACCCTGGACCATTCTTTGGAGCTCACAGCAGCTGCACACAGGACAAGGCATGCACGCTCGCGCTTCAGCAGGGGTGTCAATACTGATTATTCCATGCAATCTATTGAATTAAAAGAGTGATGGAGATGTTTAAAAAAGGGCAAACTCAACTAAACATTAAGGACACTTTTACCGATGCCACACACTGCTCTTAAATATCAAAAGCTACACAGTGGTGCCCCCTTGTGGTGAGTTTTCAGCCTACTAAACTTGAGTGTGAACATTTCAAGGTACAAAAACATTTTCAAAGATATTTCAAAAATTCCAGAACACCATAATCTTGCTTAAATGATCAATTATCTCGCTTATAAAGAAAGAAGAAAATGTCATGAGGCAAAGTGCATTCTGTCATTGATGTTCATCTAAATGTCAAAGAAAGACAGAAAAATGTTTTGATTTGAAAAGGTAAATTATAAATGTGTGTGCTTATCAGTGTGCTTTTCCTTTCTGTAATGGCTGGCCTATTTTACAGTATTAAAAATCCTAATCACAGCTAAAAACCTGACACACCCCACACAATGACATTTTTCACTGATTTCTCTTCGCTTGGTTGTTGTTGGTCAAGGTCCCCACACTAGCGGATCAGATTCCAAAACCTCACAGTTTCTTGCAAACTGCTCTCGCAAGAGCTGGCGGGAGTTTCTCACAGATGACAGCTAAGCCTTTACTATGATACTGGTGAGTGCTTTTGGTTTAATAAAAAAACAAATAAATAAAAAAAGTGAAGGATGTGAAT